>NC_073410.1:16291433-16436433 GCF_028641065.1 Leucoraja erinaceus | reverse complement strand
ATAGGGCTCCTAAAAATAGTGGTCAGGGGATATGGGGAGAAGGCAGGAACGGGGTACTGATTGGGGATGATCAGCCATGATCACATTGAATGGCGGTGCTGGCTCGAAGGGCCGAATGGCCTACTCCTGCACCTATTGTCTATTGTCTATTGCTTCTGACATTTGCTTTTTATTTATTGACTGTGAAACGGATTAAGACACTTGTGAAAGTACAAATGCAACACTGTTGTTCCACATTTGGAGAAGGTGCTGACTGCCGATTTAAATCGAAGATAGACACAAAATACTGGAGTAACTCAGTTACTCTGGCAGCATTTCTGGAGAGAAGGAATGGGTGACGTTTCAGATCGAGACTCTTCTTCAGACAGATGTCAGGGGGAGAGGGAGATACATAGATAAGGAAGAGTAAGGTGTGAAAACAGGTCAAAGGGAATGGAGATCAAGGAAAATGTAGAAGATATTATTGTTAGCTGGGAGAAGGTGACAACAAAGCAACCAGAGATAAAATGTAGTCGGAGACATCAGACTGGTCGGAGAACTTGGAAGGGGGAGGGGATTTACCGGTTGCTCAACACTTTAACTCCCCCTCCCTTTCCCACACTGACCTCTCTGTCCTGGGCCTCCTCCACTGTCAGAGTGAGGCCCAGGGCAAATTGGAGGAACAGCACCTCATATTCCGCTTGGGCAGCTTACACCCCAGTGGTATGAACATTGACTTCTCTAACTTCAAGTAGCCCTTGCTTTCCCTCTCCTTCCATCCCCCCCCCCTTCCCAGTTCCCCCACCAGTTTTACTGTCTCCGACTACATTCATGGCTGATCTACCTTCCCCTCTCAACCCCATTTTCCTGCCATCTCCCCACAATCCTGACACCCGTACCACTCAAGAATCTGTCTATATGCTGCTGGATGACTGTGATGCTGTGGGTTCAAATGCCAAAGGTCTCTGCTCGGATACCAAGCAGGTTGAACTGACTGCGTTTGCTTTGTATTAACAGGGACAACGAGAGTATTGAAGTCCACAAGACAACCTCGACCATCACCATGAGCTCGGGTACGTACACAGTTTGCAGTTCATCTGAAGAATTGCCCATGTCCTCCGGATGTTATTGTTGGAATGCAGCAGCCGATTGTACTGACCAGGGCCGTGCAGTTTAGTTTACTTTAGTTTAGTGATACAGCGCGGAAACAGGCCCTTCGGCCCACCAAATCTGCGCCGACCAGTAATCCCTGTACATTAACACTATCCCACACACCCTAGGGACAATTATACATTTATACCAAGCCAATTAAGCTATAAACCTGCACGTCTTTGGAGTGTGGGAGGAAACTGAAGATCTCAGAGAAAACCCACGCAGGTCACGGGAAGAACGTACAAACCCCGTACAGACAGCACCCATAGCTAGGATCGAACCCGGGTCTCTTGCGCTGTAAGTGCTGTAAGTGCTGCAACTCTCCCGCTGTGCCGCATTTAAACCACCCCGTCTATATTTGTTGCCCAGTCTGTCTCGCAACGCAGCGGCAGTCACAGAGAATCCTGAGTTAATTAGTCAATGGCACACGGTGGCGCAGCGGTAGAGTTGCTCACACATAGGCGATTTTTTAGGCGACTACAGGTGACTACACTGTCGCCACATGGCCGCTGGTGGTCGCCGGGGTGTCGCGTGCATGGTCGTGAGTCGTCTCCGCAGCCGCCCAAAGAGGCGTAGCGTCTTTCTGGTCACCGCTGGATTTTCTACGTTGAAAATGTTTCCGCGCCAGTGGTGACCCGTGGGTTTGACGCCAATGAGCCTAGCTTGACGTAGGTGCTGTCGTAGGTTTTCGCGAGGTGACGTAGGTTGTCGCTGATGCTGACGTCGGCAAATTTAATTATCTTAGTTGCCAGAGTAGGACGTGCCCATTAGTCCAGTCGCCGGTTTTTCGGTCGACCTGCTACGACCATGACAGCCGCCTAAACGTCGCCTAAGTGGGGCAGGCCCATTTCACCGCCAGAGACCTGGGTTGCACCCTGACTACAGGTGCTGTCGGTACGGACCTTGTACGTTCTCCCCGTGACCTGCGTGGGTTTTCTCCGGGTGCTCGGCATTTCCGCCCACACTCCTCAGACGTGCGGGTTTGCAGGTTAATTAGCTTCTGTAAATGGCAAATTGTCCCCAGAGTGTAGGATAGTGCTAGTGTACAGGGATTGCTGGTCAGCATGGACTCGGTGGGCCGAAGGGCCTGTTTCCACGCTGTATCTCTTGAAGCAGAAGATAGGGGGAATGCACAGTCTTTTACCCAGGATAGGGGAATGAAAAACTGGAGGGCATGGGTTTAAGGTAAGAAGGGAACGATTTAATAGGAGCCTGAGGGACAATATTTTCACACAGAAGGTGGTGGGTGTATGGAACGAGCTGACAGAGGAGGTAGTTAAGGCAGGCACTAAACAACATTTAAAAGACAGTGGTGAATCTATGGTATTCTTTGCCACAGAAGGTTGTGAAGGCCAAGTCAATGGATATTTTTAAGGCAGAGATAGATAGAATGTTGATTAGCACGGGTGTCAGGGTTTATGGGGAGAAGGCAGGAGGATGGGGTTGAGAGGGAAAGATAGATCAGCTATGATTGAGTGGCGGAGTAGACTTGATGGGCCAAATGGCCTAATTCTGCTCCTATCACTGATGAACATGAACTTATGAACTGGTGCATGGAAAGGAACGGTTTAGAGGGATATGGCCAAGTGTGTCTGGAAAAGGGTCTCGACCCGAAACGTCACCTCTGCATATTCTCCAGAGATGCTGCCTGACCCATACAGTTATGCAGCGAGATGCCACGCACAGTTGAATTGCCTGCCTGCATGGGATACATAAAGCATAGCCCAGGAACAGGTCCTTCAGCCCACAATGTCTGTGCTATACTCAATGCCGAGATAATCCAATCTCATCTGCCTGAACATGATCCGTTTCCATCTGATCCCTGCAAATCCGTGTGCCTTTTTAAAACCTTAAATGCCACTGTTGTAGCTGCCTCCACTACCACCCCTGGCAGCGTGTTCCAGGCACCCACCAGCCTCTGTATAAAGAAAACATGGCCTCCATATCTCCATTACACTTCCCCCCCTCTCACCTGACAACTACGCCCTCTAGTGTCGGACATTTTCACCCTGGCAAAAAGGTTACATAGAAAACATGGACAATAGGTGCAGGAGGAGGCCATTCGGCCCTTCGAGCCTGCACCGCCATTCATTATGATCATGGCTGATCATCCACAATCAGTAACCCTTGCCTGCCTTCTCCCCATATCCCTTGAATCTACTGGCTCCTAGAGCTCTATCTAACTCCAGTGAATTGGCCTCCACTGCCCTCTGTGGCAGGGGATTCCACAAATTCACATCTCTCTGGGTGAAAAAGTTTTTTCTCATCTCAGTTTTAAATTGTCTCCCTGGGAACCCTTTATTCTTCGACTGTGTGGCTCCTGGTTCTGGGCTCCCCCAACACTGGGAATATTTTTCCTGCATCTAGCCTGTCCAGTTCCTTCTTAAACACTATTATAATTTTATATGTTTCTATAAGATATCCTTCGAAATTCCAATTAACACAAGCCCACTCTTTCCAATCTTTCCTTAAATGACAGTCCTGCCATCCCGGGGATTAACCTGGTGTAGCTGAGCTGCACTGCCTCAATAGCAAAACTGCACACAATATTGTGGTCTCACCAGGGCCCTGTACAACTGCAGAAGGATCGCTTTACTCCTATACTCAAATCCTCTTGTTATGAAGGCCAACATGCCTTTAGCTTTCTTCACTGCCTGCTGTACCTGCAGCTTACTGATGTACAAGGACACCCAGGTCTCATTGCACTGTTCTGACTGCCTACCCCTGTCTATGCTTCTCATAATGTTGCACACTTCAGCAAGTCTCCCCTCAACATCCGACATTCTAGAGAGAAAAAAGCATCTTCTGCACATCTTTGAACTTTGCACCCCTCACCCTGAACCTAGTTCTGCTCGGCTGCCATTTCCACACTGATTGTCTATGCTATCTACACCTCTCTTCATTTCTCCTCATCCTCCGGTGCACTGTATCTCCAAACTAAACTGAACTGCTCATGGTTTGTGTTAATTAAGCTTTCAACAATATATTCAATTTCCTTTCCAAAGTCGCTGTTGAAGTTGCTATCATCGCCCTTTTTAAGGAATGCATTCCTGGCCTGAGTGGTTCTGTCTGTGACAGCATCGGCCCTGAATTAAAGTGTTGTCGGCATTTCACACTCCAGCTCCCCTCCTGCCTCCGCACTGCCACCTGCTGGCTGTGTCAGACAGTGAACTGGACTGTGGACTGTAGGGGCGGCACGGTGGCGCAGCGGTAGAGTTGCAGCCTCACAGCGCCAGAGACCCAGGTTCAATCCTGACTGCGGGTGCTGTCTGTACGGAGTTTGTGCGTTCTCCCTGTGACCGCGTGGGTTTTCTCCGGGTGCTCTGGTTTCCTCCCACATCCCAAAGACGTGCAGGTGTGTAGGTTAATTGGCTTCTGTAAATTGTCCCTATTGTGTAAGATAGAACTAGGAGATCGCTGGCCGGCGTGGACTCGGTGGGCTGAAGGGCCTGGTTCCATGCTGCATCTCTAAACTAAACTAAAAGTGAGCCATGCAGTAACCAAGCAGCTAGCTTGGTTACAGCACGGAAACAGTACAGAGATACAGTATGGAAACAGGCCCTTCGGCCCACCGAGTCCGCACCGACCAGCGATCCCGCACACATTAGGGACAATCTTTACATTTACCAAGCCAATTAACCTACAAACGTGTACGTCTTTGGAGAGTGGGAGGAAACCGAAAATCTCGGAGAAAACCCACGCAGGTCACAGGGAGAATCTTTCAATCTTCCCTCTTATAGAAACATATAAACTTCTTAATGGAGTGGACAGGCTAGATGCAGGAAAAATGTTCCCGATGTTTGGGGAGTCTAGAACCAGAGGTCACAGTTTAAGAATAAGGGGTGGGCCATTTAGGACTGAGAGTTGTGAATCTGTGGAATTCTCTGCCACAGAAGGCAGTGGAGGCTAATTCACTGGATGTTTTCAAAAGAGAGTTAGATTTAGCTCTTAGGGCTAACGGAATCAAGGGACGTGGGGAGAAAGCAGGAACGGGGTACTGATTTTGGATGATCGGCCATGATCATATTGAATGGCGGTGCTGGCTCGAAGGGCCGAATGGCCTACTCCTGCACCAATTTTCTATGATACTCCCGCAATGATGCTTCTAGCCAGATAAACGTTAACGGCAATAAATACAAGGAGATGCTTTTTGGAAACACAATAAAAAATGCTGCAGATGCTGGAATCTTGAGCTAAAAACAAAGTGCCGGAAGAACTCAGCAGGTCAGGCAGCATCTGTGGAGGGAATGGCTAGACGACGTTTCAGGTCAGGATCCTTCAGACTCTGAGGGGTTTGAAGAAGGGTCCTGACCAGACGTTTTGTCCGTTCATTCCCTCTGCAGATGCTGCCTGACGCGCTGAGTTCCTCCTGCACTTTTAGTTTAGTTTAGTTTCGAGGCACAGCGCAGAAACAGGCCCTATGGCCCACCGAGTCCGCACCGACCAGCCATTCCCACACACTATCTCAATCCTACACACACTAGGGACAATTTACAATTTTACCGAAGCCAATTAGCCTACAAGTCTGCATGTCTTTGGAGTGTGGGAGGAAACCGGAGCACCTGGAGAATTGCCACGCGGGTCATGGGGAGAACGTACAAACTCCGTGCAGACAGCACCCATGGTTAGGATAGAACCCGGGTCTCTGGCGCTGTGAGGCAGCAACTCTACCCCTGCCCCCTAGCACGGTGGCGCAGCGGTAGATATAGAAACATAGAATCATAGAAACATAGAAATTAGGTGCAGTAGGCCATTCGGCCCTTCGAGCCTGCACCGCCATTCAATATGATCATGGCTGATCATCCAACTCAGTATCCCGTACCTGCCTTCCCTCCATACCCTCTGATCCCCTTAGCCACAAGGGCCACATCTAACTCCCTCTTAAATATAGCCAATGAACTGGCCTCGACTACCCTCTGCGGCGAGTTCCAGAGATTCACCACTCTCTGTGTGAAAAAAGTTCTTCTCATCTCGGTTTTAAAGGATTTCCCCCTTATCCTTAAGCTGTGACCCCTTGTCCTGGACTTCCCCAACATCGGGAGCAATCTTCCTGCATCTAGCCTGTCCAACCCCTTAAGAATTTTGTAAGTTTCTATAAGATCCCCTCTCAATCTCCTAAATTCTAGAGAGTATAAACCAAGTCTATCCAGTCTTTCTTCATAAGACAGTCCTGACATCCCAGGAATCAGTCTGGTGAACCTTCTCTGCACTCCCTCTATGGCAATAATGTCCTTCCTCAGATTTGGAGACCAAAACTGTACGCAATACTCCAAGTGTGGTCTCACCAAGACCCTGTACAACTGCAGTAGAACCTCCCTGCTCCTATACTCAAATCCTTTTGCTATGAAAGCTAACATACCATTCCCTTTCTTCACTGCCTGCTGCACCTGTATGCCTACTTTCAATGACTGGTGTACCATGACACCCAGGTCTCGCTGCATCTCCCCTTTTCCTAGTCGGCCACCATTTAGATAATAGTCTGCTTTCCTGTTTTTGCCACCAAAATGGATAACCTCACATTTATCCACATTATACTGCATCTGCCAAACATTTGCCCACTCACCCAGCCTATCCAAGTCACCTTGCAGTCTCCTAGCATCCTCCTCACAGCTAACACTGCCATATACTTTTCATAATGCAGTTCTATAAGACTTAGGTTAGGCTCCCTTTAGAGTCGCGTGCAGTTCTGGTCACCCCATCACAGGAAGGAGGTGGTGGGTTTGGAGCAGGTGCATAGGAGGTTTACTAGAATCCACTGCCTATCCGGCAGAGTTACTCCAGCTCTTTGTGTCTATTTACCAGAAAACTGTCTCGATTAGAGGGTTTCAGCTACGGGGCAAGGTTGGACACACTTGGATTGTTTTCCATGGAACATCAGAGGCTGAGGAGAGAAAGTAAAAGTGTATAACATTCTGAGAGGCATCAATAGGGTCGGCAGTCAGAACCATTTCCCCAGGGTGGAAATACCCACCACTAGAGGGCGCAGCCATTTGGAGAGGGGGAAGATGTGGAGATGTGCGGGACAGGTTTTTACACAGTTTAGTTTAGTTTAGTCGAGAGACACAGCGCAGAAACAGGCCATTCGGCCCACCCAGTCCGCGCCGACCAGCGATTCCCGCACATTAACACTATCCTACACACACTGGGGATATTTTACACCCACACCTACAAACCTGTACGTCTGAAATGCGGGAGAAAACCGAAGATCTTGGAGAAAACCCACGCAGGTCACGGGGAGAACGTACAAACTCCGCACTTGAACCGGGGTCTCTACTGCTGCATCACTGTCAGGCAGCAACTCTACTGCAACACATTGCCAGGGGTGGTTGTGAAGGCAGACAGGATAGCAGTGTTTAAGAGGTTTTTCAATAGGCATATGGATATACAGAGTGGAAGGGGATATGTAGCAGGTGCAGACAGATGAGGTTGGATTGACGACGTTATATTCAGCGTAACTCTCGTGGGTCAGCAGCCGATTCCTGTGCACCAAGTGCTGGTGTAACTCAGCGGGACAGGCGGCATCTCTGGAGAGAAGGAATGGGTGACGCTTCGTGTCGAGACGCTTGTCCTCCATCTCACTGCCTCCGCTTCTTCCTTGCAGAGCACAAAGTCACCATCACCGAGACCATCGTGAACGGGCTCCCCACCAACCGGCAGCAGCTTGATCGAGGTAGCGGCCCTTTCTCAACGAGTGCCCCATTAATGTCAGAGTCTTTAGACCGTGGACTCAAGTTTCAGTGTGGTTTATTGTCACGGGTAACGAGGTACAGTGTAAAGCTTTTTGTCGCGTGCTATCCAGTCAGCAGAAAGACAATACATGATTACAATCGAGCCGTTCACAGTGTACAGATACATGGCTTCAGAGCTACAGCGCGGAAACAGGCCCTTCTGCCCATCGAGTCCGTGCCGACCACCAATCGCCCGTTACACCAGCACTATCCTACACACACAATAGGGACAATTTACAATTTTTTACCAAAGCCAATTAACCTATACACCTGCACGCCTTTGGAGTGTGGGAGGAAACCGGAGCACCCGGAGAAAACCCACGCAGGTCACGGGGGGAACGTACAAACTCCATACAGACAGCGCCCGTAGTCAGGATTGAATGCGGGTTTCTGCTGCTGTAAGGCAGCAACTCTACCGCTGCCGACCTTGAGGGTCTTTAGACTTTAGAGATACAGTGTGGCTGTTATAGTGTGGGGGTGATGGGAGAGTCCGAGGCAGTTGATGGCAATATAGAGAGAATTAAATGGCCCCTGTGTGGGATTAGAGTAAATATAGGTGCTTAATGGTGGGCAGAGTGCGATGGGCTGAAGGGCCTGCTTCCCTGCTCTCTGACTGAGGTGCCTGTAATATGCATCTTGCATGTGACAGTTTCATCCCAGCTGGTATCAGGCAACTGAACCATCCTACCATCTACTAGAGAGCTGTCCTGAACTGCTATCTACTTCATTAGAGACCCTCGGACTATCTTTGTTTGGACTTTATTAACTCTCTCTTGCATTAAACGTTATTCACTTTATTCCTTTTCTCATATGAATGGTTCGATAGTAATCATGTATTGTCTTTCCACTGGCTGGTTAGCACGCAACAAAAAGCTTTTCACTAACCTCAATAAACTAAACTCAAGCTCAAACTAAGCTAAACTAAGCTAAACTAAGCTAAACTAAGCTAAACTAAGCTCAAACTAAGCTAAACTAAGCTCAAACTAAGCTAAACTAAGCTCAAACTAAGCTAAGCTAAACTAAGCTCAAACTAAGCTCAAACTAAGCTAAACTAAGCTAAACTAAGCTCAAACTAAGCTAAACTAAGCTCAAACTAAGCTAAACTAAACTCAAACTAAGCTAAACTAAGCTAAACTAAGCTCAAACTAAGCTAAACTAAGCTCAAACTAAGCTAAACTAAGCTAAACTAAACTCAAAAAGCTAAAGCTAAACTAAGCTCAAACTAAGCTCAAACTAAGCTAAACTCAAGCTCAAACTAAGCTCAAACTAAGCTAAACTAAGATAAACTAAGATCAAACTAAGCTAAACTAAGCTCAAACTAAATAAAGTAAACTAAACTAATCTAAACTGAACTGATAAACAAAACTAAACTCAAACTGAGCCCACACTCCATTTACGCCGCCATTATTCAGCGTCCAAAGTCCGGTCCGTCTGCACGCTCGATGTACTGGAGCAGTTCCCACCAACCGACGTCCCTCTCCTCTCCTCACCCGTCCGTCTCCGTGTCCCGGGGTTGCCTCCTGCAGCCGACCTTGAAGGCACTGGGGGTATTACCCCGTTCCACCCTCCTGCCAGCTCCTTGCCCCTCCCAGCCCCACTATCCGATGATTCTTCGGATGGGCTCCCGCGTAAACCTTTCGCCGTCTTTTGCCCGCCCCTCCGTCGCGATCTCCCTTGGGACTGACTGGGGTGGGTGGGGTGGGGTGGGGTGACGTTGCGTGTTGCTCCTGGACAACTGTTGGGGTGGGGAGGGGTGTGGGGGGAGGGGTTGTGTCTGGGGTGTCAGGCTGCCCCCCCTCCTTCTCTCCCCCAGTGGATGAGTGACGTGTTTTGTACCCGCAGTGGCCGAGACCCCCCGCCACGGTCACCTCCGCCATCAAAGTCTACCCCTCGCCGCCACCGGGAGCCCACCTTGACATGACGATGACCACAGGTATGTCTGCCTATCAACCCTTGCCCGAAATAACCCCTTTACCCCCTCTTCCCAACAGCGTTCCCCTCCCACCCACCCCCCCCCCTTGCCCCTTTTCCAAAAGCAGGTCATTTTACTTTCAGCCATTGGTCCTACACTCTCCACTAGTGGAAACATCCTCTCCGCATCCACTCTATCCAAGCCTTTCACTATTCAGTACTCCCCCCTCATCCTTCTAAGCTCCAGCGAGTACAGGCCCAGTGCCGTCAAACGCTCATCGTACATTAACCCAATCATTCCTGGGATCATTCTCGTAAACCCTCTCCAACGCCAGCTCATTCTTCCTCAGATACTGGACCCAAAAGCACCTGTGATTTTGAGATCTGTTTAGAAAGAAATCCCTCCTCCATTCCAAATCCAACTATTCTCTTCCAGTGGCCGAGACCGCCAGCCCTCCGCCCATCAAAGTCTACCCCTCACCGCCACCATTATTCATGTCTGCCAATCTACCCTTTGCCCTCATAACCCCTTCTCCTCCCCCCTCTTCCCAACCTTCTCCCCATATCCCACCCACCCCCCCCACCAAAATTAGTACCTTCAAGAGCCGTCATCCACTATCTTTCCAAGCCTATTCAGGTACTACAATTCCACAGATTCCAACCCAACCCTCTGATCTAAACCCTCTCCAACGCCCCTCATTGTTCATACTGGACCCTCCACCTGTGTTTTGAGACTTTCCCACTCCCAACGCCTGTCAACAACTATTCTTGGTAAGTTCGAACCATAGGAGCTGAGAAAAGTATCGAGCCTGTGCTTTAACATCAGATCCATGGAGATCTCATTTCCCTCCTAATCCCTCTTCCTCCTTCCAACCCGATGAACAACTATGGATCTGTCATCGAGACATAGGAGCAAAATTATCCATTACTTGGCCTCCACAGCCCATCCCAATAAATTCCACAGATGGACACCACATCTGACTAAAGAAATTCCTCCTCAGCCTGCTCATTCGGCCCATGCACCACCTGGACTTTCCCCTCTATCATCATTCCAACTCAGTACCCATTGCTTCACGGACTTTGGTCATCATTGCTTTCAACCTCCCTCCTAACCGAATACAGCTCGCTCCTGCCTTCTCCCACCTAACCGCTGACACCCGTAAGTGGATGAGGAGAGAATCTTATGAGTGGTAGAGCAGAATTCTAATCCCTGAAACTCCGCCAATCAATCCACCTCTAAACATAATTCCAGGATAGGCCATTCACCCCTTCGAGCCTGCTTGGCCTCCACAGTTCCCGTACCTGCCTTCTCTCCATACCCCCTGATCCCTTAGCCAAATCTGCCACATCACTCCCTCTTAAATATAGCCATGAACTGGCCTCGGGAACCATCTCCCCATTCCACAGATTCACCACCCTCTGTGTAAAGAAATTCCTCCTCATGTTTTTTGGCTCCGGCCTCTGGTCCTGGACTTTCCCACTGGTCTTTATTGCTGTCAACGGATTGCAGAAACATCTTGCCATTCGAACCTTCCCTCTGCCTCTCCGGTTCGAATACAGCTCGCTTTACATCAGAGCTGGAGATCTCATTGAAACCTAGCGGATAACAAAAGGTCTGGATAGAGTGGATGAGGAGAGAATCTTATGGAGGTGTTCATGAGTGGTAGGAGCAGAATTAGGCCATTCGGCCCATCAAGTCTACTCCGCCATTCAATCATGGCTGATGTATCTTTCCCTCTCAAACACATTCTCCTGCCTACTCCCCATAACCCTTGACACCCGCACTAATCATCAACCGTCACCTTAAAAATATCCATTGACGTGGTCTGCACAGCCCTCTGTGGCAATGAATTCCACATATTCACCACCCTCTGACTAAAGAATTCCTCCTCATCTACTGAGGACCATGTTATAGAGGATCTGTGGGGATCTTATTGAGGTGTACACCATCATGAGAGGAATAGGTAGATGCACAGAGTCTCTTGCCCAGAGTCGGGGAGTCGGGAACCGGAGGATATAGGTTTAAGGTGAAGGGGAGAAAGATCTCTATAGGAACCCGAGGGGTAATTCTTTCACACAGAGGGTGGAGGGTGTATGGATCGAGCTGCTGGAGGGGGTACTTGAGGCTGGGAGTGTTGCAACATTTAAGAAACAGTTGGACTGGTACATGGATGGGACAGGTTTAGAGGGACGTGGGCTAAACGCAGGCAGGTTGGATAAGTGTTGCTGAGACATGTTGGTCAGTGTGGGCAAGTTGGGCCGAAGGGCCTGTTTCCATGTCTATCGCTCTATGACTGGTGGATGTTTCCACTAGCGGGAGAGTCAAGGACTAGAGGCCACAGCCTCAGAATGAAAGGGACCTTCCTTTAGACAGGAGGTGAGGAGGAATGTCTTTAGTCAGAGGGTGGTGAATCTGTGGAATTCATTGCCACAGAAAGCAGTGGAGGCCAAGTCAGTGGATATTTTTAAGGCAGAGATAGATAGATTCGTGATTAGTGCGCGTGTCAGGGGTTATGGGGAGAAGGCAGGAGAATGGGGTTAGGAGGAAGAGATAGATCAGACATGATTGAATGGCGGAGGTGACTAGATGGGCTGAATGGCCTAATTCTGCTCCTATTTCTTATGACAGTGAATATTGTTCCGCATTCCCACTGATTCCTTCCCAATTGACCACCCCTCCTTCTCACCGTCCCCCTCTCACTAGGCAGTGCCCCTCACCAGTGAGGTGTGAGTAGCACACATACAGAGCTGGTTGTGGTAGAGAGCCCGTGGGTATCTGCCCGGCCTGCCCTGCCCACCCTGAACCCGGGAACAATCACTGAATGATCTCCCTCTCCTCACTCTCTCCCTCTCTCCCTCTCCCCCTCCCCCTCCCCCTCCCCCTCTCCTCCCCCTCCCCCTCCCCCCCTCCCCCTCCCCCCGCCCTTCCCCCCTCGCTCCCCCCCCCCCCGCCCCCCCTCCCCTCCCCGCCCCCCCTCCCCCCCTCCCCCCTCCCCTCCCCCTCCCCTCTCTCCCCCCCTCACCCTCCCCCTCCCTCCCCCCCCTCTCCTCTCCCTCTCCCTCTCTCCCCCTCTCCCCTCTCCCTCTCCCCTCTCCCTCTCTCCCCTCCCTCTCCCCTCTCCCTCTCCCTCTCCCTCTCCCTCTCCCCCTCCCTCTCCTCTCCCCCTCTCCCTCTCCTCCCCCTCTCCCTCTCCTCACTCTCTCTCCCCCTCTCCTTCTCCCTCTCCTCTCTCCCCCTCTCTCCCCCCCCCCCTCTCCCTACTCCCCTGTCCTCTATCTATCGCCCTCCCCCTCTCCTCCCCCTCTTTCTCTCTACCTCTCTCCTTTCTCTCTCACCCTCTCTCTCTCTCCCCTCTTTTCCCTCTCCTTCTCTCCCTTCTCCCCCACTCTCTCTCTCTCTCTCCCCCTCCCCCCCTCTCTCTCTATCTCCCTCCCCCTCCCTTCCTCCCTCCCTCCTCTCCTCTCTCTCTCTCTCTCTCTCCTCTCTCTCTCCCCTCTCTCTCTCTCCCTCAGCAGACTCTGACCCACTGAAGGTGAGTGTGGGCAAGGGCTCGGTCACCTTGTGGACAACTGTGGGCATGGATCCATTGCTCGCCCGGACTCCAGACCTGGATGCCCAGGAACTGCCCAGCAACCACAGTAAGGCCTTGGCTTCACCCCTCTCCCTCCATTACTCAATGCACTATCGAAGCCCCCCCCTCGAACCACTCCCCGACCTAAATCCCTCCTCCCCCTTACTCGCTCCCTCCCTGGCACAGAGCCGTGTCCTTGCCGATGAGCTGAACCCTCGATGGGTTTGAGCCCTTACCTCCACACGCGGTTACGAAGAGCAGCGCCTCGGAAGGGCATGGATTCGTGTTGGGCTTGCAGCGAATCGTAGTCATAGAGCCATACAGCATGGAAACAGGCCCTTCAGCCCAGCATGCCCACACCTGCCAACATACCATAAGGTCATAACTTCATAAGTGATAAGTGATAGGAGCAGCTACTCCGCCAATCAATCATGGCTGATCAATCTCTCCCTCCTAACCCCATTCTCCTGCCTTCTCCCTGTAACCCCTGACATCCGTTCTAATCAAGAATCTAACTATCTCTGCCATAAGACTATCCATTGACGGCTTCCGCAGCCTTCTGTGGCAAAGTATTCCACAGATTCACCACCCTCTGACTAAAGATAGAAACATAGAAAATAAGGTGTAGGAGTAGGCCATTCGGCCCTTCGAGCCAGCATATGATCATGGCTGATCATCAAAATCAGTGCCTCATTCCTGCTTTCTCCCCATATCCTTTGATTCCGTTAGTCCTAAGACCTATATCTAACTCTCTTGAATACATTCAGTGAATTGGCCTCCACTGTCTTCTGCAGCAGATAATTCCTCATCTCAGTCCCAAATGGCCTACCCCTTATTCTTACACTGTGATCTCCTGGTTCTGGACTCCCCCAACATTGGGAACATTTTTCCTATACCTAGCCTGTCCAATCCCTTAATAATTTTATATGTTTCCATGAGATCCCCTCTCATACTTCTAAATTTCAGTGAATACAAGCCCAGATGCCCCAACTGCACAAGTCCCACCTGCCTGCATTTGGCCCATATCCCTCTAAGCCTGTCCTATCCATGCACCAAGTCTAATTGCTTCTTAAATGTCATAATGGTCCCTGCCTCAACCACCTCTTCTGGCAGCCGTTCCTTACACCCCGCACCCTATGAATCTGGAATTCATGGCCACAGGCTGTGGAGGCCGTCAATGGATATTTTTAAGCCGGAGATAGTTAGATTCTTGATTAGTGCGGGTGTCAGGGGTTATGGGAAGAAGGCAGGAGAATGGGGCTGAGAGGGAGAGACAAATCAGCCATGACTGAACGGCGGAGTAGACCTGATGGGCCGAATGGCCTAACTCTGCTCCTTGAACTGATGAACGTGGACTTTGTGGGTGAAAGACCAAACCTCGGGCTTGTTTGAGCTTTTGTGATCAATGTTAGGAAGGAAGGTTTAGATTTTGTTTCTCTCCAGCCCTGTCTATACTGGGGGGGGGTGGGGGAGGCAGCAGTTCTCATCAGAAAAACATTGGAAGGCCTTGCTTTGTTCTCCAGCCGGCCTACGCGACAATGAATGTATTTTTGTCCAAACCGGGCTCTTTGTGACATTTCCCAGCCTGCTCTGCTCTGCTGTGTTGTGAACCATCAGTGAACAATGTGGAATGATTTGACTTTTTCGGGGGGGTGGGGGGGATTCTGTCTCTGCGAGGGAATAATGGTCGCTGGGGAACAATGCTGGCCTTCATCTGCTTGCATCAATGCTACATTGTGCGAGCGGGGAGATCAGGAATTGCAAAGGGCATCGCGCTTTGAGCGAGTTGCCATGGCAACAAACAGCTTACAACCAGCCATCGCCCACCGTGCTGGGGAGAAGTCCCGTAGATATAGACATAAAATGCTGGAGTAACTCAGCGGGACAGGCAGCAGCGTCTCTGGGGAGAAGGAATGGGTGACGTTGCTGGGCCGAGACCCTTCCTCAGCCCCGTCATGAATGCGATACTTCGGGTGGTGGTCTGTTCTACAGCGTGAGTGACTCTCCCTTCTCTCTCTTCCCCCCCCCCTCCCCGTCCCTCCCCTCCCTTCCCTCTCCCTCTCCATGTCTATAAACGTGCAGATACCGAGTTGAATGCAGGAGGGAGGGAGCAGACTTTCCTCGTGTCCGGACCTGCGCCGGGCGCGCTTGTTGGCGACGCTGGCCGCCTCGTGCCGTCGCAACCTCCAGACACCTCGTCTGGCGAGACCAACGGAGAAACCTCTCCATCCTCACTGGCGGCCAAAGGGTTTCGTAGCGTACGTCCAAATCTGCCCGGCGACCACAAGTCATCGCCTCAGGTACAGAGCCTTCTATCCTTGGTTAGACCACAAAGTGCTGGAGTCGCTCAGCGGGTCAGGCAGCTTCTCTAGAGACGTTTCGGGTCGAGCCCCTTCTTCAGTTCAGTTCAGTTTACAGTCACGTGTAGCGTGGTACCGTGAACGGCTTTTGTTGCGTGCTAACCAGCCAGCGGAAAGACAATACATGATTACAATCGAGCCATTCGCAGTGCACGGATACAGGATAAGGGAAGAACCTTTAGTGCAAGGTAAAGCCAGTAAAGTCCGATCTTCAGACTGAGAGTCAGGGGAGAGAGAAACTTACTTACTTACCTACTTACTGCCGATTATGCCACCTGGCATGTAGGGCATCAACGAAGGTCCCCCACTCCTTGTTGGTTCCTTCAGTTGCTGTTTCCGTCACATATTTGTTTTACGAGACAGAGTTGTTAGCCCTGTGCTCAACCTCCAACCTGGAGGACCAGTGGATCGCTCTTGGTCTCGCCTTTACCCTTCGACCTGTCCAGCATGGGAGACCCTAACAGGAGACAAATCTCCCGCTGGCATAGCTCTAGGGGTCACTGAGACACACAAGCTCCCCGACCACGACAAGGTTGCAATCTAACAGGGGAGAGAGAGAAACTAGGGGCATGATAAAGGTACAGAACAAATCAGAGCCGGCACCAATAGCCAAAGAGCCCACAATTAGTTTATTGTCAGGTGAGATTGTCCTGGTACAGTGGTCAGCGGAAAGACAACACATGATTACAATCGATCCATCCACAGTGTGCAGGTACATGATCAAGAGAATAACATGCACTTTTAATACACGATAAAGTCCAGTAAAGTCTGATCAAAGATAGCCACAAGGGCCTGTCCCACTTGGCGATTTGTTCGGCGACTGCCGGCATCATTAACTGACGTATCAGGTCACCGAAAAAGTCGCGGCGTGATGACGTATGACGCGCGGTGTTTCCTCAAGTGTCGCAACATTTTTTTTGTCGCCGCTGGATTTTGAAATGTTCAAAATCTTTTGCCGACCCTGACATGACGCCGGCAGTCGCTGAAATAATCGGCAAGTTGGACAGGCCCTTGAGGGTCCCCAATGATGTCGATAGTTGTTGGTAGCAGGGCTCAGATGCCTGATAATTACCTGGTCCATTGTTAGCGGTGGAGGAGGTGATAACGAGGGGATACGAACAGTGAAACTTGCAGGACGAATGCATGGTAACTTACAATTAGAGCAATCACTATTCATACTGCTTGGGTGTAGGCTGCCCAAGTGAAATATGAGGTGTTGTTCCTCCAACTTGTGTGTGGCCTCATTCAGACAGCAGAAGAGGTTCAGTTGACCTCTGTGCAAAGTAATTTGTTATTTAACGGAATAATCTGATCACATTCAACTGACATAGTTTAGAAAGGCGATGAGGAGGAATTCCGTTAGTCAGAGGGTGGTGTGAATATGTGGTAATTCACTTTTCAACCACCAGTATTTGAACGGCGAGATTGATTAAATTAATTGGAGGCCAAGTCGATGAGAAAAAAAGAAAAGACACAGAGTTCTTGAAATCAACATGAAACGTTAGTAAATATCCAGATTCTCCCCCTCATGTGTGGAAATATGTGGAATTCATTGCCACAGACGGCGGTGGAGGCCAAGTCGATGGCAGAAATTGACTGATTCTTGATTAGTATGGGTGTCGGGGGTTGTGGGGAGAAGGCAGGAGAATAGGGTTGAGAGGGAAAGATAGGTCAGCCATGATTGAATGGCGGAGTGGACTTGATGGGCCGAATGGCTAATTCTGCTCTGAGTAGTGGGGCCAGGGAACAAGACTGCACAGTGTTACATATAAGTATTATTGAGCACGAATCTTGGCAACCAGCCAGACGAGATGTCTTGTGTTGAAAAGTTTGGGGATAAATGAAATGAGAACTTTGAAGGTGGAGAGGGTTGGAAAAAGAGAAATGCAGGTTTAAGAAGAATGTTCCAGGAATTGGGAACTAACCGGATGATGGGGTTGGGGTAGAAGGGGGGGGAGGGGGGGGGATGAAACATAGAAGCAACAAGGAGGCAGAAGTGGAAATATTTAAAGAATGCGGAAGGGAAGGGATGATGAAGCAAAATTGTGAGGAAGCTTGTTGTGAATGCACGAACGATTGAGCTGCTGGCTCTGGAGGAGGTCTATGTGGACGAGATCTCATTGCCGTTTAGTTTAGTTTAAGAGATTCAGCGCGGAAACAGGCCCTCCGGCCCACGGGAGTCCGCGCCGACCAGCGATCACCCCGTACACTAGAACTATCCTACACACACCAGGGACAATTTACAATCTTTTACCAAAGCTAATGAATCTACAAACCTGTATGTCTTTGGAATGTGGGAGGAAACCGGAGCACCCGGAGAAAACCCACGCAGGTCACGGGGAGAACGTACAGACTTTGTACAGACAGCACCCGTAGTCAGGATCGATCCTGGGTCTCTGGCGCTGTGAGGCAGCAACTCCACCCGCTGCGCCACCGTGCCGCCCGTGTCAAGCTTGTGATTCAACAATTGTGAATTATTTTCCTCAGGTTTAATTTCCCTCCACTTACTTTAATTATTATTTTCTTTTGTGTTGTTTGCGTTTTGTTGTCTATTTTTTTCGTTACACAAACACCGCTTGGTGAGTAGCCCCCTCCCATCCCCCTTCCACCGAGAGAAGAAAGCTTTGCTTGGCGCCCTTGCAACAAGGTCAAGTTGTCCCATTTTGCCCCAGTCCCCATTCTGGACTACGTCCACATTAGACCCGAGCCCAGCGCATGTACCGAGAGGTTTGCCGTGCCGTGTCCCGGCGGTGGCGAGGTGCCAGGGTTCACCTGGATCACGGTGGGTGAGGGTGGCACCGTGCCCCCGCCCGATGCCACACGGCAGAGGAAAGTCTCGAACCTCTACGTGGCCCTGGCCCCTCCGCCCCGCCGCCCACCGCTGCCCTCCCACCACCCGGGTGGCGAAGCTGCCGCCTCCCCGCCTGCTCCTCGCGGACCCCCGCACTACATCCCCTCGCCCCAGGCTGGAAGGCCGGAGACGGACTGGGAGAAGATGGGCACGAGACCAGCGGAGAATCGAGCCACCGCCCGAGGGAGTCCCCTTCACGGGGCAAACGGAGGCAGCGGGGTATCTATTTAACGTTCACTTTGCGTGGGTGTGTGTGCGTGTGTGTCGTTTTCTCACCCCTCTCCCCCCCCCCACACACCCCTTGATAAGGTCCACTCACCCCCACCCCCACCCCCACCAAAGTCACTGTCCAACACTCCCCCCCAAACCCCCCCCTTTATTTTAGTCTCTGTGCCACTCTATTCCAGCGAAGAAACGCATGTCTGCCTGTGAGTGGCTTTCTTGGTTTATGCTCACTGGCCTCTGGTGTGTGTGTGGGCACTGTATCCAAGTTGGTTCAACCTGCCATTTAGCAACACCCTGCACGCTGTAACACACACACACACACACACACACGCTATGACACACGCACACATACAGGCTGTGACACACGCGCACACACACGCATACACACGCTATGACACACGCACACATACAGGCTGTGACACACAGCAGTGTCTGAAGATCTCGCTTCACTGTTACACCGTTGGCTCTGGTCAGTTTAGATTAATTTACTTTAGATTAGTTTAGTTTAATTTAGTTTAGTTTAGTTTACTGTAGAGATACAGTGTGGAAACAGGCCCTTCGGCCCACCAAGACCGTACCGATCAGCAAACATCCGTTCACATTAATTCTATCCTACACACGCAAGGGACAATTTACAGAAGCCAATTAACCTACAAACATGCACGTCCTTGGAGTGTGGGAGGAAACCGGAGCACCCGGAGAAAACCCACGCAGGTCACAGGGAGAACGTGCAAACTCCGTACAGACAGCACCCGTAGTCGGGATGGAACCCGGGTCACCGGCGCTGTGAGCGCTGTAGGCAGCGACTCTACCGTTGCGCCACCGTGCTGCTCTATTGTGGGGGCTGGGGTGGGGAGCCTTCTGCAGAGAGAGTAATCTGCAGACACAAGGAACTAGTCAGTGTCGTTTAGAGATACAGCGTAGAAACAGGCCCTTCGGCCCACAGAGTCCGTGCCAACCAGCGATCACCCATGCACTAGTTCTATCCTGCAGACTCTAGGGACAATTAACCTACAAACATGCACGTCTTTGGAGTGCAGGAGGAAGCCTGGAGCACCTGGAGAAAACCCACGCAGGTCACAGGGAGAACGTGCAACCTCCGCTCAGACAGCAACTGCAGTCAGGATCGAACCTGGATCTCTGGCGCTGTGAGGCAGCAACTCTACCGCTGTGGAACTACAGATGGTGGTTTACAAAAGAAGACACAGAGTGCTGGAGTAACTCAGCGAGTCAGGCAGCATCTCCGGAGAACATGGATAGGTGACGTTGCATGTCCATGTTCTCTCTGGGGATGCTGCCTGACCCGCTGAGCTACTGTGTCATGGCTTCTTACTTCAAAACCTCTGCACCATTACTTCTGTAGGAAGGATTCTGCGGATGCTGGTTTAAACCAAAGATAGACACAAAGTGCTGGAGTAACCCAGCCGGGATGCTGCCTGACCTGCTGTGTTACTCCAGCATTTTGTGTCTGTCATCATTACTTGGCCTGGCTTGACCTTTCGTCTGCTGAATTTTGTCCACGTGTTGGTTTTTAAACAAGAGGATGTCAATCTTGGTGACCAGACATGGAGGGGGCTGCCTGAGGTTTGGACAGGATGATGTTGCTCTAACCAGGGTCTGGTATAGTACTTTATTGGCCCCATGTACCAGGCTACAGTGAAATTCATGTTTGTTTTCAGTTCAGTACATGCATCACGACACAGAAGCACTTAGATACATCTTAGATAAGCATCTTGGATACAGCACAAGTGGACAGTACTCTGAGAGTTGACAGATTGGGCGCCATTTTCAAGTCCCTGTCGTGAGTGCAGGGTTCTTGACCTGACCATGAAGGCCCGTTGTCATGGCGACGTTGCAGGATCGGCCTGGCCAAGCCTAGCCGTGGTGTTCTCCGCCGCTCTAGGCCGCGTCTGGTCCACGTGCTGGGCCTCGTGGAGCGGAGCCCGGTCCAGTCGAGGCCCAGGCTGCTGCAGGGCCACTCCACCGTCGAGGCCGTGCTATCCCCCTTCTGCCACCAGCTGAGTTGGGTGTGCAGTGAAGTCAAGGGTCAGTGGAGAATGCGGCCTTGTCTAGTGATGCCAAGGGCAGACACAGAGCGGTGGAGTAACTCAGCGGGACAGGCAGCATCTCTCCGGAGAGAAGGGGCGGAGAAACTCAGACTGAACGGCGGCTCTCTTCCCGCAGGACTTAGCGCAGTGTGAGGCGAGCTGGGCACCCGCTGCCACAGCGGAGAGGGAGAACGCGGGTGGAGGGAGCCCGTGCGGGGCTGCGCCAGGCCCGGTGCCAGCCGAGCCCGCCACATCGCCCACACCGCCACCGCGTCCATCCACGGCACGGCTGACCTTGCCCACCCTCGACGACTTCATCCCGCCTCACCTACAGAAGGGGGCGAGCCCCTCCCCGGCCTCCTCCTGCTCCTCCTCCTCCACCTCTCCTGTTAACCCACCGGTGCCCAAGCTGCCACCGCCCGCTGCCATCCTACACCGCGACACGGACTCCGAGCTCGCCCACCGGCCCACGCCTACAGTAAGACCCATGGTTCTCACCTTGCTACCTGCCACCCCATCTACTGCCAGCTCCTTGCCACCCATGGCTGCCACCCTTGCTCCCGCCTCCGAGCGCCAGACACCGCCATCCCGGGGCGGGAATGTGCTTCTTTAACCCACCCTGGTCAAACCTCTCCTCCCCTCCCCATGCTACCCTGTGCCCGTCCCCCTCGCCAGTCTTGCCCACCGCGGCCCTCGCCACAGCTGCTGCATCGGCCTCCGTGCCGGCACCCCGCCTTGCATGGACACTGCATGCGATAACTGCATTGCTGCACGCGGAAAGCGGCCACTTGCCTTTGGTAGCCGGCCCTCAGTGTTGGGAGATGTTCAAAGATCCACTGCCAGACACTGGGGCAGTGCTGTGCATGCATTGCTTGCTGTGTTATGAGTCTGTGCCTGGCCATGCCTATATTGCCCAAACATGGCCGAAACCTCTACCCCCCCCTCCCCCAGTACAGCTAAGTTATTCCGCGGCTCAAAACCCAGTGGGGAAAGAATTGTCTGTTTATGTATTTTGGAAAGTTAATTGTTATTCTTTAAGTTGTTTTAATTGACAGGTGACCAGAAAACCTTCTTGTTTAGTTTGGTTTTAGTGATACAGCATGGAATCAGGCCCTTCGGCCCCTTTTTCCAAGTTATAGGAGCAGGATGACACCATTCGGCCCATCAAATCTACTACACCATTCAATCATGGCTGATCTATTTCTCCCTCTCAACCCCATTCTCCTACCTTCACCTCATAACTCCTGACACCCGTACTAATCAACAATCTACCAATCTCAACCTTGAAAATATCCATTGACTTGGACTCCTGTTGCAAAACATTCCACAGATTCACCACCCTCTGACTAAATAAGTTCTTCCTCATCTCCTTTCTAAAGGTACATCCTTTTAGTATGTTTTCACTCAGAGGCCGCTGCCTGTGTGGCACGAGCTGCCAGAGGAGGTAGTTGATCCAATAACAACATTTAAAATGCACTTGGACAGGTACAGTGAAAGGTTTAGTCCCACATTCAGGCAAATGAGACAAGCTTAGGCCTCGTGGCCAAGTAGGCCTGTTTCTGTGTTGTATGATTCTTTTAAGTAAAGACCAGGGGAAGCTCAGATAAGATCATTGACACCACCACAGCACAGAAACAGGCCATTCGGCCCACTGAGTCCATGCTGACCAACGATCACCAATTCACACTATTCCTGTTATCCCACTTTTCTCATCCAGTCTAACTTCACCAGCCTGAGCATCATTGGATGGACACAGACCTAGAATGAGGGGTAGTTTAAGAAAGAACTGCAGATGCTGGAAAAATAATAGGTAGACAAAAATGCTGGAGAAACTCAGCGGGTGAGGCAGCATCTATGGAGCGAAGGAAATAGGTGACGTTTCGGGTCGAGACCCTTAAACTTCACCTATTACTTCGCTCCATAGATGCTGCCTCACCCGCTGAGTTTCTCGAGCATTTTTGTCTACCTTCAGAATAAGGGGTAGGCCATTTAGAACGGAGATGGGGAAAACCTTTTTCACCCGTTGCGTTGTGAATTTGTGGAATACTCTGCCTCAGAAGGCAGTGGAGGCCGGTTCACTGGATGCTTTCAAAAGAGAGTTAGATAGTGCTCTCAGGGCCCTGGGCAGAAGGCAGGAACGGGCTACTAATTGTGGATGATCAGCCATGATCACATTGAATGGTGGTGCTGGCTCGAAGGGCCGAATGGCCTACTTTTCTATGTATCAATGTAACTTTACTTTAGACTTTAGAGATACAGTGGGGAAACGGGCCCTCCTGCCCACCGAGTCCGCGCTGGCTGGCGATCCCCGCACACTAGTACTATCCAACATACTCAGGACAATTTACACAGAGGCCAATTGACCTACAGACCCGCACGTCTTTAGGATGCGGGAGGAAACAGTAGGAATCCACGCGGTCACTGGGAGAACGTGCAAACTCCACACAGGCAACACCCGAGGTCAGGATCAAACCCGGGCGCTGCCACTAAGGAAAGATGGAATAGCAGGAACCAACATTGTACTGTTGTTGCTGAAGAGATACTGCTTCCCGGAAACAGGAGAGTCGATGAGCTGAGAAATGCTGAAGACATTGGTTCACATCCATTCAATGGATAGAGTTGAGCAGAATGTCTAAAACGTGATGAGTCTACAGAATGGGGGGAAGAAGAGTTTCAATGGCAACTTCTAACTTCCAACTGGGCTAGTTCTTGGAGATTTTTACAGGGCAAGATGGAACAGCAGCAAACTGGTGTTTAGTTTGATCAGTACAATTGGCAGGGTTTTAGGGGGGGAAGGCAGGAGAATGGGGTTAAGAGGGAAAGATAGATCAACCATGGTTGATTGGTGGTGTAGACTTGATGGGCCAAATGGCCTAATTCTGCTTTAACACTTTTGAACATGCAACTATCCGAGGCTCTTTCAAAGAACCAATAGGTTGGGCCGAATGGCAGCCTCTGGTGATAGGTGAGGGAATTTTTGTTGTGTTTTTGGGGTTTAGTTTAGTTTAGAAATACAGTGTGGAAACGGGCCCTTTGGCCCACCAGGTCCGCACCGACAATCGATAACCCATACGCTGTGCAGGAAGGAACTGCAGATGCACGTTTATACCAAAGATAGACACAACAGGTCAGGCAGCATCTCTGGAGAAAAGGAATAGGTGACGTTTTTGGGTCGGAATCCTTCTTCAGACCCGAAGTTCTGACTTCAAATGTCACCCATTCCCTTTCTCCAGAGATGCTGCCTGACCCGCTGCGTTGCTCCAGCATTTTGTGTCTATCTTCACCCCTACACTAGCTCTATCCTACAAACTTGGGACAATTTACAGAAGCCAATTAAACTGCAAACCCACACGTCTTTGGGATGTGGGAGGAAACCAGAGCACCTGGAGGAAACCCACCCAGGTCACAGGGAGAAGGTACAAACTCCGTACAGGCAGCACCTGTAGTCAGGATCGAACTCGGGTCTCTGGCGCTGTGAGGCAGCAACTCTAACCGCTGCGCCACCGTGCCATTCCTTGTGTTGTCTTGCTGGGTTAGACAGAGGGCTGCATGCACTGTGAATACCCCTGACGCATTGCTTTTGGTTGAGGGAGGGGGTCGGGATGAAGCTGCCGTTGCTAAACCTCTTTAAAAGTAAACTTTGGATTTGGTGGGGGGGGGGGGGGGGGGGGGGGGGGGGGGGGGGTGGAGGGGACGGTTTGGTAAGCTGGCACGTTGAGCATCTCTGACTCTGTGTTCTCTTGTCTGGAAGGATGGTCCGCCTAGAATAAGTGAAGCAGTGCCGACGGTGGAGAGCGTGGGTTCCTGCCCGCCATTGATCCCCTCCAGCAGGTTCTCAGCCTACCCGTCCACCACGTCCGTGAACCCGACTATCGTCCTGCTGCAGCATAATCGAGGTACGGCGCCATGCTTCAACGCTGCTTTATTTGTCCCCTGTGCATATTTTACACATGCGGGCGCCACCATTTTTGGCGCCATTATTCAGCGTGCAAAGTCCGGTCGGCCCGCACGCTCGATGTACTGGAGCAGTTCCCGCCAACCGATGTCCCTCTCCTCTCCTCGCCCGGCCGTCTCCGTGTCCCGGAGTTGGACAAAATCATGAGGGGAATAGATCGGGTAGACACACGGAGTCTCTTGCCCAGAGTAGGGGAGTCGAGAACCGGACCAGATAGGTTCAAGGTGACGGGGAAAAGATTTAATAGGAACCTAAGGGATAACTTTTTACAGAAAGGTGTGGTGCAGTGGAAAGGTAGTTGAGGCTGAGACCATCACAACAGTTAAGAAACATTTAGATGGGTACACATGGATAGGATAGGTTTAGAGGGATGTGGGCCAAAGGCAGGCAGGTGGGACTAGTGTAAATGGGGCATGTTGGTTGGCGTGGGCAAGTTGGGCTGAAGGAAGACACAAGATGCTGGGGTTACTCAGCGGGACAGGCATCATCTCTGGAGAGAAGGAATGGGTGACGTTTTGGGTCGAGACCCTTCTATAGACTGATGAAGATGATGGGCCGAAGAGTCTGTTTCCGTGCTGTGTGATTCTATAAATGGACCAGATTGTTAATATTCATTATCAAGGACTGTTGATCATTGTTCGAGTGTGTTGGACATGAGCCATGCTTGTGCTGAGAAAAGAGGTAAGATGGCATCTGGGACCATCGCACCCAATGTGAGTGGTGGAAGGGAGCAGTATAGCGGCACTTGTAGCCAGAGTCTGGGGGGCAAGGAGCACCTCCACTCCACCTGGGGTCCGTCGGGGGAGGAGCAGCTCTGCCGTCAGCGACCGGAGAACTGGTGGCGGGATCTAGAGAGTGGGCAGGGTTGAGTTGCTCCTAGGCCTGGCTGAGCTGGCCATCCACGAGTCATGGCGCCCGGCGGAAGAGGGCTTTGCCCGACCCGGATACCTGCGCCTTTACCGGGGATACATCTGCGCCCGGGTTGTGTTAGAGAGGCACATAGTTGTATAGTGGTTATTTATTATATTATTAAGGATTGTAACACAGTTGTTTGAAAATTTAGCGTCTGGATAATTTGGTGATTTTGTACTGTGGTGCTGGGCGTGTTAAGGGGCAGTCCCACTGCGGCAACCTAATTGGTGAGTTTAGAAGAGTTTGCCCTCGACTCATACTCGCAGCATGGTCGACACGAGGTCGTAGGAGGTCTTTGTTACTCTCCTTCATGCTCGAGAGTAGTCTCCGCGTACTCGAGGCCTCAGCTAGGTCGCGGCGTATTTTTCAACATGCTGAAAAATGCCCGCGAGTAAACAAAGGTCGCCATGGAAAAAAATCAATATTTTTTTTTACTCGTAGGTTTAGTCGAAGTAGGTCGAAATGTTAGTCGTGGGTAATCGAGGGTAGTTGAAGGTAGTTGTAGATAGTCTTCAACATAGTTGAAGGAGGTCTTCAACATGATACTCTTTCGAACTCTCCCAAACTCTTCTAAACTCAACAATATGGTCGCCGGTGGGACAGGCCCTATACCACAGTTTAGTTTTGTATCGTGATATTAATTAAATAAATTATTTTTGATGGAACAAAAAAAATAATGTGAGGTTTTGGAGGTGTGTGTTCTACATCTTGTCGCTCAATGAACCATGTTTTCTCTTTCTCTCACCAGAGCAACAGAAGCGGCTGAACAGTCAGTTAGGTAAGGGCAGCTAACAGAAAATTACCTTCCTTCCTTTACAAAAGCTTTTGTTCCTGCAAGCAACTAGTCTGGGTAGATCACGCAGCTTGGGAGGGGCCATAACCGCAGAATAAAGAGACCTTTAGGAAGAAGATGAGAAGAAATTTCTTAGAAAGGATGAGCGAGGAAACCTCATCGAAACGTACCGAATAGTGAAAGGCCTGGATAGAGTGATTGTGGAGTGGATGTTTCCACTAGTGGGAGAGTCTAGGACCAGAGGCCATAGTCTCAGAATTAAAGGACGTTCCTTTAGGAAAGAGATGAGGAGGAATTTCTTTAGTCAGAGGGTGGTGAATCTGTGGAACTCATTGCCACAGGCAGCTGTGGAGGCCAAGTCAATGGATGTTTTTAAGGCAGAGATAGATTAAATTCTTGATTAGCACGGGTTTGGGTGGATGCTGGGGATCGGAAGATTTATCAGAGGAAGAGAAAAGTTGCCCGAGACCCTTGCTTTCCTTTAGGACGTTCCTTTAGGAAGGAGATGAGGAGGAATTTCTTTAGCCAGAGGGTGGTGAATCTGTGGAAGTCAATGGATATTTTTAAGATGGAGATTGACAGATTCTTGTTTAGTACGGGTGTCAGAGGCAACGGGGAGAAGGCAGGAGAATGGGGTTGAGAAGGAAAGATAGATCAGCCATGATTGAATGGCTGAGTAGACTTGATGGGCCGAATGGCCTAATTCTGCTCCTATCTCATGACCTTAAGTCAGGCTCGCGACGGCAACTGTCGCGAGGCTGACTTAAGATCAAGAGATAGTTGTGCTATCATTTATGAACATGAACTTATGAGAGCAGGCAAGCTAGTGATATAGATACAGAGAAACAGCGTGGAAACAGGCCCTTCAGCCCTTCGGCCCAGCGTTCACCCCCCGTACACTAGCACTATCCTACACGCTACTTTTAACTCAAAACCAATTAATGTACAAACCTGCACGTCTTCGGAGTGCGGGAGGAAACCTGGGCACCCGGAGAAAACCCACGCAGTCACAGTGAGAACGTGCAAACTCCGTACAGACAGCACTTGATGTCAGGATCGAACCTGGGTCTCTGGCACTGTAAGGCAGCAACTCCACCGCTGCTGCATTGTGCCCCCCCTCTGATGCCCACTTGATGCCCCTGTAGCCTTGGTCACCCACGGGTGAGATCCCTCAGCGGGCGCTGCCATCTCTGTTCTCTTGCATTCGAACAGTGCTTATCCCCAGAGGTAAATAGTGACTCCACTTGCAGCCTTATTAGGCATTGTGGGATCTAATGATTTAAACATCTCTGCGAAAGTTGGTGTATTTTTGTGACTTGCACATATTTGTGCTCTGTATTTTGCTTGTAGACTCTGTGCCAGACAGATTAATTGATCGGAACGCTGCAGCTCCAGTCCCAGCTATGGAAGCATTCATCCCGGCCATCCACGCAGGAGGGGCCGTGGACACAAGGCGACACAACAGTCCTCGGGCCCCCCACTCTTCCTTCATCGCTCCCGAGGATCTGGGGATTAAGGTGAGGGGGAGTCGGACCCTTGAGTGGGGGGCGAGGGGGGGGGGAGGCCGGGGTGGGGAGGGGGTCCCCTTCTCTGTCCGCTCGGTTGCCGTCGCGAGCCTGACTTAAGCCCATCAAATCTACTCCGCCATTCAATCATGGCTGATCTATCTCTCCCTCCGAACCCCATTCTCCTGCCATCTCCCCAAAACCCCTGTCACCCGTACTAATGAAGAATCTACCTACCATTGATGTTGCCTCCACAGCCTTCTGTGGCAAACATTTCCACAGATTCACCACCCTTTGACTAAGGAAATGTCTCCTCTTCTCCTTCCTACAAGAACGTCCTTTAATTCTGAGGCTGTGACCTCTAGTCCTAGACTCTCCCACTAGTGGAACCATCCTCTCCACATCCACTGTATCCGAGCCTTTCACTGTTCTGTACGTTTCGATGAGGTCCCCCCTGGTTGGGCCTGGAGCCGCTGCCAACTCCTCTCTTGTTGTCTGACCTGCAGAACCTGGAGAGGCCGAAGGATTGGTACAAGGCCATGTTCAAGCAGATTCACAAAGTCAGCAGAGGTAAGGTGAGCCCGGGCCTCTGGCGACCCGGAGCAAAGTCCCTCAGGGGGGCTGGGTGGTCGACTGAGAACCTCCGACAGCGTTTAACGTAGAACTTGGAACTGTGGGGCGCGGGAACTCCACCCACAATGTCCGTGTCGGACACGATGCCAACTTAGACCGATCTCATCTGTGCCCCGCACTTGATCCACATCCCCACCACTCCCAATGCCTATCCTGATTGAATGGTTGAAACTTTATTGTCACATGTACCTGGTACCCTGAAAGTATTGGTCTTGCAAGGTATGCAAAGAGTGGCCATGTAAAGGACGTCGACAAAATGACACAAAGCATTCAATATAGTCCCAATGGCCCCTATTCCTGCTCCTCCTCCCCCCTTTCCACCCCCACGCAGGGTCCCTCTTCCTTCTCAGTGTCTAAAAGCCTCTTAAACGCCACTATCACATCTGCCTCAACCACCACCACTGGCAACGTGTTCCAGGAACCCACCACTCTGAGCGTTAAACAACTTGCTCCGTGCATCTCCATTAAACTTTCCCCCTCTCACCTTGTAACTATGCCCTCTAGCTTTGGACGTTTCCACCCTGGGGTAAAAAGGCTCTGACTGTCGACCCAATCTATGCCTCTCGTCGTTTGACATGCTTCCGTCAGGACTCCCCCCCTCAACTTCCTACGTTCCAGGGAAAAGACACTTGGATCGAGACATGA
The DNA here is from genome assembly GCF_028641065.1 of Leucoraja erinaceus. Classification (NCBI taxonomy): domain Eukaryota; kingdom Metazoa; phylum Chordata; class Chondrichthyes; order Rajiformes; family Rajidae; genus Leucoraja; species Leucoraja erinaceus. The sequence continues at coordinate 16,407,164 of NC_073410.1, read as the reverse complement.
ATCGACAAGGTGTAGAGGACAATGGGCCAAACATGGGCAGTTCGGGATGCAAGGAACTGCAGTTGCTGGCTTACAAAGCAAAGTGCTGGATACAAAGTGTGGGCAAGTGGGACTAGCGTAGATGGGGCATGTTGGTCGGCATGGGTGAGTTGGGCAGAAGGGCCTGTTTCCGTGCTGTATGGCTCGATGACTCAATCTGCAAGGTGGCTACCTCCCTCCATGGTGTATGTGCGATGTGACGAGAGTTGTATTGAGGAACTGGTGCCCTGTTCTGTTGTGGCTCCATTGCTCAGACACAAGCCAAGGCAGCTTCCTCTTCAGGAGGCCTGGCCAGTGATAGGTGGATACAGGCGAGAGGGGGAGAAACAGGGTTTACTAAAAAACTTCTGGAGTAAACGGTTTGGATAGGAAAGGCTTGGAAATGTTCCTACTTGTTGGGAAATGGAGGAGCAGAGATTGGTAAATACCAGAAAGCCATTAATCAACTGCAAGTGCGGCATGGTGGCGCAGCGGTAGAGTTGCTGCTTTGCGGCACTTGAAGCGTCGGAGACCCGGGTTCGATCCCAACTACGGATGCTGTCTGTGCGGAGTTTGCACGTTCTCCCCGTGACCGCATGGGTTTTCTCTGAGATCTTCGGTTTCCTCCTACACTCCAAAGACGTGCAGGATTGTGCCTACTTTTGTTTAGTCTAATTTAGTTTAGAGAAATAATGTGGAAACAGGCCCTTCAGCCCACTAAGTGCTGGCCGACACTTCAAAGACGTACGGGTTTGCAGGTTAATAGGCTTGGTGTATGTATAAAAATTGTCCCTAGTTTGTGTAGGTTGTGTAGGTATGCGGTGCAGGCTCGAAGGGCCGAATGGCCTACTCCTGCACCTAATTTCTATGTATCGCTGGTCAGTGCGGACTCGGTGGGCCGAAGGGCCTGTTTCCGCGCTGTATCTCTAAACTAAACTCACTGGGTAGCATGGGGGAACCAGTTTAGGGTGGCGTGGTGGAAGAGTTGCTGCCTTACAGCACCAGTAACCCGGGTTCGATCCTGACCTCGAGTGCTGTCTGCACGGAGTTTGTACGTTCTTCCGTTGTGACCGCATAGCCTTTCTCCGTGTGCTCTAGTTTCCTCCCACATTCCAAAGACGACCAAGATTGCAGGTTCATTTGTTTTGGTAATTGGGTAGTTGTAAAACTGTTGTCAGTATTATGACATTGCCAGTGGTGATCGCAGGTCGGCGTGGACTTGGTGGGCCGAAGGGCCTGTTTCCGTGCTATATCTCCGACGTCTAAAGTCTAAAGCTGGTAGAGCCCCCATCTCACAATGTTTGATCCTGACCTTGGGTGCTGCCTGTGTGGAGTTTGTCGGCTCGGGTCCCGACCCGAACCGTCAGTTATCCATGTTCTCCAGAGATGCTGTCTGACCCGCTGAGTTACTCCAGCATTTTGTGCCTATCTTTGGTATAAACCAGCATCTGCAGTTCATTTGCATTACATTTTAAGCCAGTATCATCTGCCTTGCAAGTGCCCTGTTGAATAAATACAGTGGGGTCGAGTGTGTGTGATGCTATCTCGATCTCGTTTCCCGCAGAGCTTCTTGGCTCCAGCTTCTGAATGATTTTTCTGCTCTTAAAGCTTGTCTTCTTCCCTTTGACTCTTGGCTTCTTATCTCTCACTGTCCTTCCTTTCCGCTCAGACCAGCTTGAGGAAAACCCCTACCGGCCTACTTACAGCTTTCCTGAGATCCCTCGAGTCCATCACACAGGAGAAGGTACCAGAGGCTGTGCGAGTCAGCCTGTCTCTGTAATCCCCATGTTCGGCCAACATTACCGCTGTGTTTAACCTGGTTTAACTGGTTTACTAATAGCCGTGTGTGGGAAAGTTTAAATCGCGGACCATACATCTAATGGCAATGCACAAAATGCTGGGGAAAGTACAAAATGCTGGAGTAACTCAGCGGGACAGGCTGCATCTACGGAGAACATGGATAGGCGACGTTTCGGGTCGGGACCCGTCCTCAGACTGTTTGCATTGGAGAGAGAAAAAATCTGAGGAAGGGGTGGGACGAAGCCTGGCAAGTGATAGAAGAAGGGTCTCGACCCGAAGCGTCACCCATTCCTTCTCCCCAGAGATGCTGCCCGTCCCGCTGAGTTACTCCAGCTTTTCATGTCTATACTGGCAAGTGACAGGAGTAACTCAGCGGGACTTCTTCAAACCGAGAGTCAGGGTAGAGGGATATGGAAAGGGTAAGGTGTGAAAACGAGAGATCAAAGGGGACAAAGCTCGAGGAACACGTAGAATAGGCAAGTGTATGCTAGGGGAAGTTGACAACGAGTAAAATTTAATCAGGAGGAAGGTCAAACTAGTCAAAGAACTAGGATGGGGGAGGAGTGGAGAGAGAGAGAGAGTTCAGCTGGGATCAGTGAATAGACACAGAATGCTGTTGTAACTCAGCGGGACAGGCAGCATCTCTGGAGAGAAGGAATGGGTGGATGTTTCAGGTTGAGATGGCTCCGAAAAAGGATCTCGACCTGAAACGTCTCTCCAGAGATGCTGCCTGTCCCGCTGAGTTCCTCCAGCATTCTGTGTCTATTAAACTGATCCCAGCTGAACACACATGGACCTCCAGCCCCCCGTGCTCTTTGGTCAGTCAGTCTCGTCCCCAAAGGGAGGTGGAAGGTGGGAGTTAGATTCGGGCGAGAAGGTTTTAAGAGTTGCACTCTGCTTTTTCCTGCCGCAGAGGTCAATCCCTACACACCCAGCTACGTATTTCCTGAGACGACACCCAGCCCTAAATCAGCAGGTAATGCGGGCAATGCAATCTGCCCTCTGCCGCACAGATTTCACCCCCGCCTTCATCCCATGGGTTGTGTTGCTGCTTTGCCCCCCTGGCCTTTAGCAGAGAGATGGAGCTTTGCTGCGCTTGCTTCTAACAGCTGTGATGTGAGACGCAAGTGTGAGAATCGAGTGTGCAATGCAAATCTTTCTCTCTCTCTCTCTCTCTCTCTCTCACTCACTCCCTATCTCTTTCCCTCTCTCCCACCCTGTCTCCTCTCTCCTTCTCTCACTCTCTTCTCTCTCTGTCTCTCGGTGTCCCTGTCTCTCTCTTACTTGCTCTCTCAATCTCTCTCTCTCTCTCTCTCTCTCTGTTCCTGTGTATCTCTCCCTTTCTCTCTTACTCTCTCTCCATCTCCCTCTCTCCCCCCTCTCTCTCTTTTAATCCCACCAGTTGGCATCTGAGTGGACTTAATTTTGTCTTCCTCCAGCTAAAACAGTTAGTACCTGCCCCAACGACCTCCTCCAGCAGCTCGTTTCATTTATCTGCCACCCTTTGTGTACAAAAGTTGCCTGTCATAATTGTGTATACTTCTTTCAGCTCCTCTCAAAGTCCAACATTCCAGGGGAAAAATCCAACCTTTCCCCCCTTCGTCCGAAACTCCAATCCCGGCAGCTTTCTGGTACACCTCCCCTGCATCTTCTCCAAAGTCTCACTTAGAAGGATGAGAGGGTATCTTGTAGAAACATGTAAAAATCTTAAAGGATTGTCACATGCTGAGGTAGAGTGATATTAATTGTGGATACAGTTCAGTGTAAGTGCAAGGCCAGCAACATAATCATGGACCAGTCACACCCGCACCACTCCCTCTCCTCCCCTCTCCCATCGGGTGTGAGGAAGTGTGAAAACGCACACCTCCAGATTCAGGGACAGATTCTTCCCAGCTGTTATCAGGCAACTGAACCATCCACAACCAGAGAGCAGTGCTGAACTACTATCTACCTCATTGATGACCCTCGGACTATCTTTGATCGGACGTTGCTGGCTTTACCTTGCACTGAACGTTATCCTCTTATCATGTAAATGGCTCGATGATCATGTGTTGTCTTTCCGCTGACTGGATAGCGCGCAACAAAAGCTTTTCACTGTACCTCGGTACACGTGACAATAAACTAGAAGCACTTTGATACATCTTAAATAAGCATCTGAGATACAGTACAAGTCTACAGCAGTAGTACACTGAAAGGCCTGTCCCACGGTGATTTTTTTCGGCAACTGCCGGCGTTATTGACTGACGTATTAGGGTCGCCGAAAGATTTTGAAAATTTCAAAATACAGCGGCGACAAAAAAGAATGTTGTGACAATTGAGGAAACAGCGCACGTCAATGCGTTATCATGCCACGGCACGCCGTGACTTTTTCAGTGACCTGATATGCTAGTCATTGATGCGGGACAGGCCCTTGAGACAGTATACACAGTTGCCGTAGTCGGGATCGAACCCATGTCTCCAGCGCTGTGAGGCAGCAGCTGTACTGCTGCGCCACCGTGCCGTGTTTGGGTTCCAACGCTGGCTTTTATTCAGTGTTCTCTTGGTCAGATGTACATGCATGTGGCTGATCATTAGGTCAGAAAGTCAGAAGTAACAGGAGTAGAATTAGGCCAATCAGCCCATCAAGTCTACCCCGCCCTTCAATCATGGCTCACCTATCTCTCCATCCTAACCCCATTCTCCTGCCTTCTCCCCATAACCTCGGACACCCGTACTAATCAAGAATCTCTCTATCTCTGCTTTAAAAGCATCCACTGACTTGGCCTCCAAATCCCTCTGTGGCAAAGAATTCCACAGATTCACCACCCTCTGAGTAAATCAATTTCTCCCCATCTCCTTCCTAAAAGAACATCCTTTAATTCTGAGGATGTGACCTCTGGTCCTAGACTCTCCCACTGGTGGAAACATCCTCTCCACATCCACTCTATCCAAGCCTTGCACTGTTCTGTAAGTTTCAATGAGGTTCCCCCTCGTTCCTCTAAACCCCAGCGAATCGAGGCTCAGCGCCGACAAACGGCCATCATAGCTTAACTTACTCATTCCTAGGATCATTCTTATAAACCACCTCTGGACCCTCTCCTGAGCAAGCACATCCTTCTTTAGATATGGGGCTCAAAATCAGTGGGGGAAAGTGGTCAGATATGTGGATGACCGGTGAGGGGAAGGATGGGCTGGGTTGTCGGTCTTCAAAACTGTGTTGTAGGTCTAATCCACAACCACCACCGATAAGGAATCTTCCCTGATATGTTATCTCAGAGCACTTGATAGATTGATTGAACAATACTTTATTGTCAAATCTGACAAGTCTTAGCAAAATTCTGTTTTGCACACCATACACAGAGTATGCAAAGAGTCGCTACATAGGACCCCTCTCTATCGATGGCCCTCCACTCTCGCCGGCCGAGTCCTGTATTCATAATTTCTATGTGATAAGAGCAGAATTAGGCCATTCGGCCCGTCAAGTCTACCACACCGTTCAATCATGGCTGATCTATCTCTCCCTACTAACCCCATTCTCCTGCCTTCTCCCCATAACCCACACTAATCAAGAATCTATCTATCTCTGTGTTAAAAATATCCTTTGACGTCCTCCACTGCCTTCTGTTGCAATGAATTCCACACTCGACACCCTTTTGGAGGCAATTTCCACAAAAATCCTTGGAATTCAGAGAAGGTTCAGAGGGTAAAATATTTCCATCTCCTTTAGGACCTTGTGTTGGACTAACTCCAGTTCCTTAAGTCTGATATATCTCAGCGCTCTCGTGTGTGTGTTTTTTCTTCCTCCCAGCTTATTGCTTTCCTCTTGATGTTGCATCTTCTCATCACCCATCTATGCTCCTGTCCATTTCTCTCCTAGAAAAAGAGACTTACACCCCAACCTATGTCTTCTCAGAGGTTGCTAAGAGACAGATTTTGGAAGGTACTTTGTGTTTCTCTGCTGCTCCCTGTCCCATTAGAACTGTCTAAACATCATTCCCTCTGCTCCCTGTCCCATTCTGCCTTCTTGAAGTTTGCAATTTAACTTTGCTAATGAGTGAATACTTTACAAGTCACAGTAATATTCTTTGTTTTACACGGCCAAGGTATGCAAAGAGGCACTACATAAAGGGCACAGACAAAGTTACAAGTACCCCGTTTTCACACAAACCACTTTTAACACATTCCGTGACCAGAAACGTTAGTGGCAATGCCGTGACAAACCTTTCTGTGAAGCAGCAGAGGTGACAGTGAAAGGTTTGCATCAATGCATCTCGCACTTTAGCTGCTCCCGCAGCAGGGCTAAGTCCGGAGACAAGATTAAACAAACAATGGGGTAAAAAAACTTTTGTCTATTATGCAACAAAGTCCTAAACAGGGAAGCTTATGCCGAATGCCTTCTCGACCACCTTATCTGCCTGTTACGCCACTTTCAAGGACGTGTGTACCCGCACTCCTAGATCCTGTTTGACAAAACTCCCCAGGGCTCTGCCATTCACTGTGATGGTCATAGGGTCATAAGTGATAGGAGCAAAATTAGGCCATTCGGCCCATCATCTACTCCGCAATTCAATCATGGCTGACCTACCTTTTCCTCTCAACCCCCATTATCCTGACTTCTCCCCATAACCCCTGACACCCGTACTAATCAAGAATCTGTTAACGTCTCTACAACAGCGAGACCGAGCGCAGGCTTGGCGATCACTTCGCTGAACACCTCCGCTCAGTCTGTGTTAACCAACCTGATCACCCGGTGGCTCAGCACTTCAACTCCCACTCCCATTCCCTCTCTGACCTTGCTGTGATGGGCCTCCTCCATGGCCAGAGTGAGGCCCAGTGTAAATTGGAGGAGCAGCACCTCATATTTTGCTTGGGTAGTTTACACCCCTTCCCAGTTCTCCCACAAGTCCTACTGTCTCCTTTCTTTTCCCTGCCCCCCCTGACATCAGTCTGAAGAAGGGTCGTAACCTGAAACGTCGCCAATTCCTTCTCTCCATAGATGCTGCCTCGCCCACTGAGTTCCTCCAGCATTTTTTGTCTACCTTCGATTTTTTTTCCAGCATCTGCAGTTCTTTCTTAAATAAAGGATCTGTCAACCTCTGCCCAAAAAATATCCATTGACTTGGCCTCCACAGCTGTCTGTGGCAATGAAGTCCACAGATTCACCACCCTCTGACTAAAGAAATTCATTCTCATCTCCTTCCTAAAGGAACGTCCTTTAATTCTGAGGCTGTGACCTCTGGTCCTGGACTCTCCCACTAGTGGGAACATTCTCTCTGTTCGGAACATTTCAATGAGGTGTCCCCTCATTTTTCTAAACTCCAGGTCCTGCCTGTGGTTCAGAAACTAGTTAACTTGGCTCTAGAATACTCTGGGATATGATGGGATTGTGACATGGGACAAATAAATGTATTATTTTGGTATTCCAATTAATCACAGCCAAAATTCCATGCAAAAATTAATCATTAACTAACATGAAGCTCCCCTGTTTAGGACTTAATTTGCTAAATCGACATTTTGTTTTCTCATTGTGCAGGAAGGAACTGCCAATAATGCTGGTTTTTACCGAAGATAGACACAAAACATTGGAGTGACTCAGCGGGTCAGGCAGCATCTCTGGAGAAAAAAAGATAGGTGCCATTTTGAGTCGGAATATCAGCCTGAAACGTCACCCATCCTTTTATTCCAGAGATGCAGCCCGACCCGCTAAGTTACCCCAGCACTGTGTCTTTTTTTCTCATTGTTTGTGTAATCTTGTTTCAGGTCCTTAGCTGTTGTACAGAGCAGCTAAAGTCATTGAATCATGCACAAGCTACTGATATTGGGATGTGTGTCCATCTAACTGTATCCACTAACTGTCCATCTGTCCATGCATTAGGATAGTTTATACAAACTCCATTAACGGCAGTCACGGCGTGAACACGAAGTGTCGATGTGCGGGTTCTCTCATACTTGGCTTGTTTTCTCATGGAGTGTCTTTCTTTGCAGATGATGAACTGGACGACTATGCCTCATGCTACCCTTGCTCAGAGGATGGTGAGTATCTTCCTTCTGGTGATGAATTGTTAACCTCCTTGCAGCCAACTCGCGACCATTCAGGCCTTCCAGCCTGGTTTTCAGATCGACCTTGAGCACATAAGAATTAGTTTCAGGAATTGTCTTTCAAGCTAATTTAATCAAGTTCGTGTGTAGGAAGGAACTGCAGATGCTGGTTTAAACCGAAGATAGACTCAAAAAGCTGAAGTAACTCAGTGCGACAGGCAGCATCTCTGGAGAGAAGGACTTGGTGACTTTTCGGGTCGAGACCCATCTTCACACCCTAATGACCCCATTAGAGAGGCTGCCTGTCCCGCCCGTGTAACTCCAGCATTTTGTGTCTATCTGAATGTGAGCAACAATGCCTGTTCCGGTTTCCTCCCACATCCCATAGATGTCCGGATTTAGTAGGTTAACCAGCCTCTGTGAAATGGCCTCTAGTGTGTAGGGGAGTGGATGAGAAAGTGGGATAACATAGAACTAGTGTGAACGGGTGATCAGCAAGATAGCCAAAAAGTCCGAAGAAGGGTCTCGACCCGAAACGTCGCCTATTTCCTTCGCTCCATAGATGCTGCCTCACCCGCTGAGTTTCTCCAGCAGTTTTGTAAACACTCTTTAGGTTCACTGATATCCTCTGGCGATAGAAATCCTTCCTTCTGCTTGTTCATTTATAACTCCAGACCCACTGATGCATCTCAGGTGCTTTTTCCCGTTGATGCTACTCAGTTTCCACCAGTCTTGAATTTTAGTTTAGTTTAGAGATACAGTTTGGAAACAGGCCCTTCGGCCCACCGAGTACACACACACTAGTGATCCCCGCACACTTATACTAACCTACACACTATGGATAATTTACAATTTTACCAGGCCAATTAACCTACAAACCTGAACGTCTTTGTAGTGTGGGAAGTAACCGGAGCACCCGGAGAAAACCCACGTGGTCAAACTCCGTACAGACATCACCCGTAGTCAGGATCGAACCTGGGCCTCTGGCGCGGTAAGGCAGCGACTCTACCGCTGACTCTACTATCAGGGGTGGACAGTGAATGCCAGCAGGGTATGTGACGCCCACGTCTCCAAACAGAAAGAAAAGTTTAGAATGATCCGATCTGCTGCAGTGGAGCTGGGGTTGGGGTTGGTTAGTAATATTGCAAGAATAAAAGAACTGCAGATGCTGGTTTACACCAAAGACAGACACAAAGTGCTGGAGTAACTCAGCTGGTCAGGCAGCATCTCTGGAGAAAAAGGATGAGTGACATTTCATGTCGGGACATTTCTCCATCCAGGCTCTGAAGGAAGCTTCCATCACCCGCACTGTTCCTCCAGTAATATTGCTATTGTTTTGTTCCACTGACTTGTCCTTTCTGCTTCCGACAGTGAAAAGCCAGACCATTATGCCTCGCTCCAAGAGTGTAATGGACACCACTGACTCCGAGCCCATCGAGCGGAGATCAGCCACCCTGCCCCTACCGACCCGCTCATCCTCACTCAAGCCACTTCCTGAGAGGTACGGTTTCAATTACTCTTTCTGGATGGCACGGTGGCGCAGCGGTAGAGTTGCTGCTTACATCGCCAGAGACCCCGATTCCATCCTGACGATGGGTCCTGTCTATACGGAGCTTGTGACCGCATGGGTTTCCTCCGAGATCTTCGGTTTCCTCCCACTCTCCAGAGACGTTCAGGTTTGTATGTTAATTGGCTTGGTATAAATGTAAGTTGTCCCTAGTGTGGATGGGGTAGAATTAATGTGCGGTGATCAGATTCAGATTCAGATTCAATTTTAATTGTCATTGTCAGTGTACAGTACAGAGACAACGAAATGCATTTAGCATCTCCCTTGAAGAGCGACATAGCAAACGATTTGAATAAATAACAATAAGTGTCCGGGGGGGGTGGTGATTGGCAGTCACCGAGGTACGTTGTTGAGTAGAGTGACAGCCGCCGGAAAGAAGCTGTTCCTGGACCTGCTGGTTCGGCAACGGAGAGACCTGTAGCGCCTCCCGGATGGTAGGAGGGTAAACAGTCCATGGTTGGGGTGAGAGCAGTCCTTGGCGATGCTGAGCGCCCTCCGCAGACAGCGCTGGTTGGTGTGGACTAGTGGGCTGTTTCCGCGCTGTATCTCTAAACTAATTGATTGATTGACTGGAAGATAATGCACGGAATTTGGCCCTTCATCCTACCGAGTCCGTGCTGATCATTCATTGCTCGTTCGTAGGGTTGCCAACTTCACGGACAAAAGGTGCAAATTCCCGACGGCAATTTGTTGACCGACTCGGCCGTGTCTGGGTGAATGATGAGTTGGCCCGGGTGCTGGACTGCACACAAAGCCCAGCCGGCGGGCCAGCTGAGGAGTTTTGGCCCGGGCGACATCGCGTGTAAAGTCCAGCATTCCATCCAACTCATGAACCGATGATCGGCCATAAGAGGGAGGGGTGGTGGTGGTGTCGGCGGTAAGCGAAGGTCCGAAGGTCGGACAGCTGGCCGGGCTGCCGACCGATGGGGCTACGGGCGAGGCGCTGCTGCTGCTGCTGCTGCACTCCATGGGCTGCACTACGTCGGGACGTGTGAGGCGTTCCGACCCGACGGTCCCCTCGACCCGAGTAGTAGCAGTCAAATACGGGACAAGGGTGGTCCTGTATGGGACAAACCAATTGTAGGCCAATGTACGGGATGTCCCGGCTAATACGGGGCAGTTGGCAACACTACTCATTCACACTGCTTCCATGTTATCTCTCTTCCACATCCACTCCTTACATGTAGAAAGGAACTCCTCTCTCCTTAAACCAACATCCTCTTGTTTTGAACACCACTATCATAGGAAAAATATTCAGACTGTCCCTCTATCCCCAGAGGGGATGAATAATATAATACGGCCATAAAAAAGCTGGAGTAACTCAGCGGGACAGGCAGCATCTCTGGAGAGAAAGAATGGCTGACGTTTCGCTTCGAGACCCTTCCTCAGACTGAAGAATCCAGATTAATAATAATAATAGTAATATACTTTTTTTAAAGGTTTTCTGTTTCCCTGAATATGTTTTGCTTCTTTCAGGAACGACTGGGGTCCGTTGGACAAGAAGATGGACACACGGAAGTATCGGGCCGAGCCTAAAAGTATCTTTGATTATGTACCGGGAAAGTCGTCAGTCCTGGCACACGAGAAAATGGTAGTGTATGGGCTTGGCTGATCCATAGAGCAATGCCTGTAGTCAGTGTTTGTCTCTCTCTGTCTAACAGGCTGTCCAACTAACTCATCCTGTATGCACATCAGCAGAACCAACAAAATGGCCTTGGGAACAAAATCCTAATCCCCAGCCCGTCAAAATAAATAAATAATCACAACTCACTGAAAGCAACTACAAAGTAACGAACTACCGTTACAGAACATGTAATTTTGGGGTGGCACGGTGGCGCAGCAGTAGAGTCGCTGCCTTATAGCGCTTGCAGCGCCGGAGACCCGGGTTTGATCCCGACTACGGGTGCTGTCTGTACGGAGATGTACGTTACTCCCCGTGACCTGCGTGGGTTTTCCCAGAGATTTTCAGTTTCCTCCCACACTCCAAAGACGTGCAGGTTTGTAGGTTAATTGGCTTGGTATAAATGTGAAATTGTCCCGAGTGTGTGTAGGGTAGTGTTAGTGTGCGGGGATTGCTGGTCGGTGCGGACTCGGTGGGCCGAAGGGCCTGTTTCCACGCTGCTCTAAACTAAACTAAACTAAACTCTCCCCAAACTATCACAACTTAGTGAAAACTACAAAATGAAGAACTACAATTCCAGATGATAGAACGTAGAACAGTACAGGAACAGGCCCTTCGGTCCACAATGTTTGTGCCGAACATGATGCCAAGTTAAACTGATCTTATCTGCCTGTAAATGATCCAGATCCCTCTATTCCCTGCACTTCCATGTGCCTTTCTAAAAGCTTCTTAAACACCACTATAGTGTCGGTCTCCACCACCCCTGGCAGAGTGTTCTAGGCCCCACCACGCACTGTGTTAAAATAAACTTGCCCTGAATATCTCCATTAAACTTTCCCCCTCTCACGTTATAGTTATGCTCTCTAATTGCTGGAATTCTAAACTAAATACTGGAAATACTTCACTGGTCAGACAGCAGCTGATGAGGAAAAAGCAGAGTTGATGGTTCAGACTGCTGATCTTTCATCAAATTAAACCTCAACTCAGTTTCTCTTTCCGCAGATGCTGCCTGAACCGCCGAGTGTTTCCGCCATTTTCGGTTTTATGTCAGGCACAAATCTCAGCCTTTCAAGAGAACTGTGCTGATTTGTTGCACCGTAACTAATAAAGCTCAATGTTTATTTGCTTAGTAGACTAGCAGCTAGTGACTGACACTCTCAAAGCAATTAATCATCTAAAAACAACATGATTCCTTTGGCTAACAGATGTTATATTCTACTAAATACTGCAAATGCTAAAATCTGAATGAAAATCCAAAACGACAATCAGTTCATCCAGTAACGCCTCAAGCATCTCTCATCTCTCTCTCTCTCTATATATCTCCATCTATCCTTTATCTCTCTATCTATCTCTCTCTCTCTCTCTCTCTATTTTTCCATCTCTTCCTCTCTCTCTCTCTCCATCTCAAATTCCATCTCTCCACTTATCTCTATCTCTCTATTTCTCTATCTTTCTATCGCCATCTCTCTCTTTCTCTCTATCTCTCTATTTCTCCATCTCTACATCTCTCTATCTCTCTCTATCTCTCTATCTATCTCTCCATCTCTCTATCTCTATCTCTCTATTTCCCAATCTCTCTATCTCTCCATCTCTCTATATCTCTTAATCTCTCTCCATCTCTCTCTCTACATCTCTATTTCTCTTTCTCTCTTTCTCTCTTTCTCTCCATCTCTCCATCTCTCTATCTCTCTATATCTCTTTCTCTCTCTCTCCATCTCTATCTCTCTATCTCTCTTTTTCCCCCTCTCTCTCTCCATCTCTCTCTCTCTACATCTCCATCTCTCTTTCTCTCTATCTCTCTCTCTATCTCCAGGCTTTGTCCCACCAACGCCTCCCTTTCAGCTTTCTCCCCCTGACGACAATCAGTCTGAAGAAAAGTCCCGACCTGAAACCTAAAGGGCCCCAACCCAAAAGTTACTTATCCATGTTTGCCAGAGATGCTACCTGACCCTCTGAGTTACTCCAGCATTTTGTGTCTATCTTAAGTTTGTAGGTTAATTGGCTCGGGTAAAATATTGTAACTTGCCCCTAGTGTGAGTATAGTCTCTCTTTGCCGTGGACTGAACGGTGGGCCGAAGGGCCTGCTTCCACGCTCTCTCTCTGAAATCTAAAGTCATATCAATAGTTTAATTATTATTAAGGAGCAATTACAAGGTACGTTTTATGAGTTGGAATTCCATCTTGGCACCGTCCCCAGTAGAAACGAGAAACTGCAGATGCTGCTTCACAAAAAAAAGGACACAAAGTGCTGGAGTAACTCAGTGGGTCAGGCAGCATCTCTGGAGAACGTGGATAGGTGGTGTTTTCAGGCAGGACCCCTCTTGAAAAAAAATTCACATCAGGGAGAGGAGGAGACGGAGGTCCCGACCTGAAACGTCACCAATCACCCATACCAGTCAGTGTTGTTCAGAGTTGCTGCCTGACCCAAATGATAGTCTTTCATTTGGCACCTTATCTGTTGACGTTTAGGTTATTGCCACGTGTACCGAGGTACAGTGAAAAGCTTTTGTTGCGTGCTAACCAGTCAGCGGAAAGACAACACATGATAACAATCGAGCCAATTAGTGTAAAGATACATGCTAGTGCGCAGACTTCTGCCAAAATCAGTTAACTTACGAACTTTGTGAGGTGTGCAATGGTTTGGTATTTGGAGAGTCAGTGGGCAGAGTTGACTGTTTGAATCTTGCATTATCTTTTCTTGCTGGATGCATGTGGGGTTCGGTGTGGGAGTGGGTGATGGTGCATTTTGACCAAGACCTCTGCGTGCACTGGCTGCGTTGTCAGCGCATGTTTTGCATGCAGGGTGCTTGGCGACAGAGTCTGGGGCCTGTTCATAAGTTCATGTTCATTTGTGATAGGAGCAGAATTAGGCCATGTGGCCCATCAAGTCTACTCCGCCATTCATTCATGGCTGATCAATCTTTCCCTCTCGACCCCATTCTCCTGCCTTCTCCCCATAATCCCTGTCATCCGTACTAATCAAGAATCTATCTATCCCCGCCTTAAAAGTATCCATTGACTTGGCCTCCACAGCCGTCTGTGGCAATGAATCCACGCTTTTATTGGGTTCAATGCCGACAGCGTTTCATTCCAAACTATTCCAACCTATGTCAAATACTGTGGCCACATCCATTCTACACACACCCACCCTCACTGGGAGACGGGTCGCACACACACACATATGCGCTTACACACACTCGCACACACACACTGCGTGCACACACACAAACACACGCACATGCGTGCACACACACACTCGCACACACACATGCGTGCACACACACTCGCACACACACATGCACACACGCGCGCGTACACACTGACCCTCGCTGGGAGATGGGTCACACACTCGCCCATTCACTCTCGCACACACTCACACCCACACTCATGCTCACTCTCACACATACTGACTCACATGCACGCACACATACTGACCCTCACTGGGTCACCCACGACTGGTCAGCTTGGCCAGGCCCAGGAGCAAACATACCGGGACATCCTCTGCTCTCCCCGCTCCCCGACGCACTGGCCGCCCGAAGACGAGGACGGTGGGACTGAAGCGCAGCCAGAACGCAAGGAGCAGCCCCTCTCGCGCTCCACGTGTACGTGGAACGTCGGCTCTACTAGCCCGCGGAAGTGGCGGGGGGCAGGCGAGCCTGTGAACTGACTCAGGAATTAGTTGCATGGGACTGTTCGGTGTGGCCTTCCACCCCAGGCCACCGATATAGAGAGGCAGGATCCCTGCATCGAGGGGGATGCACTGGGGGGCTACTGGGTGGGATGCATGTCTCCGCACGGATTCCTGCATGGTCGCATGTTGGGGACGTGCTCTCCGGTGGTGGACCCAGCTCCAAATGCATGCAGCTGCGACGCCACAGGGGCCTGCGGGCAAATCTCACTCAACCTTTCACGTCAGAACTCTGAAGGAACGGTCGGGAGAGACTGCGCGCAGCCGGGCGGCAGGAACAGATCGCTGAACGACCTGTATTATCAGGTGCCCGAAGAAAACCACTCACACCATCACAGGGACGACTTGGGCGGTGATGTAAGTCCAACTAGAGCCAGTGTGGTCTCTCTAGACACCGAGAAGCCTTTCCTTCAACTAATAATCTCAAGTGTTTTCCAAAGTTCCTTGCAGGTGGATCAGCTATTTTGCTGGAAGTTGCTGTTTGTGGTAACTTGTGTCATAGAGTGATACAGCGTGGAAACAGGCCCTTCGGCCCAACTTGGCCAACATGTCCCAGCTACACTAGCCCCACCTGCCCCCGTTTGGCCTGTATCCCTCCACACCTGTCCTATCCATGTACCTGCCTCAACTACCTCCTCTGGCAGCTCATTCCATACACCCACCACCCTCTGTGTGAAAAGTTTAGCCCTCAGATTCCTATTAAATCCTTTCCCCCTTCACCTTAAACCCATGTCCTCTGGTCCTCGGTTCCCCTACTCTGGGCAAGACACTGTGAGTCTACCCGATTTACTCCACTCATGATTTTATACACTTTTATCATTTCTTTGTAAACCAACTGCAGCTGAGACACAGGGAATTGCAAATGCTGCCTTTTTTTTGTGAATGCCAGCATCTGCAATTCCTTGTTTCCCCGTTTAAATGGCAAACTCTGGTATTTTGTGCAAAACACAAAGTGCTGGAGGAATACAGGGGGTCAGGCAGCATCTGTGGAGAGAAGGAACAGGGGACGTTTTGGGTTGGAGCCAGTTCCCCTACCCCACCCCCCCCCCCCCCCTCCCTACCCCTCCCCCCCTCACACACACACATCCCCATCCCCCCCCACACAAATTATCGCCTATCCACTACATCCACAGATGCTGCCTGACTCGCTGAGTTCTTCCAGCATTTTGTATATTGTAAATGGGAACTGGTTTAACATGTGGTCTCATCCGCTGCTAACTACAGTTTCAGTTTAGTTTATTGTCACGTGTACCGAGGTACAGTGATCAGCTCTTGTTGCGTGCTAACCAGTCAGCGGAAAGATAATACATGATTACAATCGAGCCATTCACTGTATGCAGATACATGACAAGGGAATAACGTTTAGTGCAAGTTAAAGCTAGCAAAGTCCAATCAAGGATAGTCCGTGGGCCACCAATGAGGTAGATAGTAGTTCAGCGCTGGCCTCTAATTGTAGTAAGTTGCCTGATAACAGCTGGGAAGAAACAAGTCAGTGCTTTAGTGGGTAGAGCACTCTGACGCAATTGACTCTCCCCCTCCTTGCCCCATTTAAGGCTTCGCCCTTATAATCAGGGGCCTGATTTTAGTGTTAAGAAGGTTTTTACAACACACTTTGGTTGCAGTGATATGTGTTTGGAGAACAATGCTGTGTTGTACGCATGCATGTTCAGCTGCACTATAGCTTCATGCAAAAGCCCCTCCATGTTGATTCATGGTCTGGTGATAACGGTCACACCCGCTGGGCAGTTGTTCTAGAGCGGTTTTGCAAATGACCTTTCATGTACGGTGTGGAGATGGCGCTGAATTGTTGGCGTGTGAAGGGCCTGTCCCACTTACGTGACTTTGTCGGCGACTGCCGGCACCCGTCATAGGTCGTTGCAGGTCACCGTAAATTCTCAACATGTTGAAAATCCAGCGGCGACCAGAACAAGGTACGACTCTCTGGGCGACTACTCACGACCATACAGGCTTCACCCCGCGACATGTCACCAAGATGTCGCCTGTATGGTCGTGAGTCGTCTCCTGGTCGCCCAAAGAGTCGTAGCGACTCTTTCTGGTCGCCGCTGAGTTTTCAACGCGTTGAATATTTTCGGCGATCTATGAAGGGTGCTGAAAAAGTTGCGTAAGTGGGACAGCCCCTTAAGAGAGGAATGGTTCTCGTGCGGTGACAGTCGATGGGTGTGTAAACGTTGGCTGAAGAACTAACTCAATTGCTCCAATTCCTCTGCCTCACCATCCAAGTGCTGGAACGACGGGGTTACAAGCTGGGCTTGTGCACTCTGGAGTTTAGAAGGATGAGAGGGCATCTCATTGAAACATATAAGATTGTTAAGGGCTTGGACACACTAGAGGCAGGAAACATGTTCCCGATGTTGGGGGAGTCCAGAACCAGGGGCCACAGTTTAAAAATAAGGAGTAAGCCATTTAGAATGGAGACGAGGAAACACTTTTTCTCACAGAGATTGGTGAGTCTGTGGAATTCTCTGCCTCAGAAGGCGGTGGAGGCATGTTCTCTGGATGCTTTCAAGAGAGAGCAAGATAGGGCTCTTAAAAATAGCAGAGTCAGGGCATATGGGGAGAAGGCAGGAACGGGGTGCTGATTGGGGATGGTTAGCCATGATCACATTGAATGGCGGTGCTGGCTCGAAGGGCCGAATGGCCTACTCCTGCACCCATTGTCTATTGTCTTTTGTCTATTGTTAAAACAGCGTAAAGCTCCCTCCGCCTTTCTCAGGTGACATGTCACCACTGTCCCAACTCCAGATACCTTCCCGCAACTAGTATGCTTATCTCGTGATAGACACAAAGTGCTGGCGTAACAGCGGGTCAGGCAGCATCTCTGGAGAAAAAGGATGGGTGACGTTTCATGTCAGGACCCTTCTTCTGAAGAACCAGCACTGGCAGTTCTGGCGGTGGAGCAGACAGAATGTGTAGAGAGGAACAGCAGATGCCAGTTTGCATCGAAGATGGGTGCTGGAGTAACTCAGTGGGTCAAGCAGCATCTCTGGATAGAAGGAATGGGTTGAGACCCTTCTTCAGACTGAGAGTCAGGGTAGATGGATACATGGAGATAAGGAAGGGCAAGGGGTGAAAACGAGATATCAAAAGGGATGTGGATCATGGGTAATGTAGAATAGATCATTGAGCTTATTGAGCTTATGTTTTGTTTGTGGAACAGCGGTTGGCCACGTTTATGTTTCGAGTCACTTTCTTATAGCTTCCAAGCCGGCTGTTGCACGTTTTAGCGTGTTTTATTTCCAAGGCTGGTGCAGACACAACGGGAATGTTAAAGAAGTCCTCTCCCCATGCAGAGAAGAGTTGCCAAAGTTGCTTCATACCGAGTTCAAGAAATCAGAAACTAGATGGACTTTAAAACTACCTGAAGTTCTCTGCCCCAAATGGATCTGTGGCCACGTGGGAGTTTGGGTTTAAGTTCACAAGTTCTAAGAGCAGAATTAGGCCATTCGGCCCATCAAGTCTACTCTGGCATTCAATCATGCCTGATCTATCTCTCCCTCTCAACCCCATTCTCCTGCCTTCTCCCCATAACCCCTGACACCTGCACTAATCAAGAATCTATCAATTTCTGCCTTAAAAATATCCACTGACTAGGCCTCCACAGCCGTCTCAGGCAATGATTCACCACCCTCTGCCTAAAGAGATTCCTCCTCATCTCCTTCCTAATGAATGTCCTTTCATTATGAGACTCTGACCTCTGGTCCTAGACTTTCCCACTCGTGGAAACATCCTCTCCACATCCACTCTATCCAGGCCTTTCACTATTCGGTAAGTTTCAATGAGGTCCCCCCTGTTCCTTCTAAACTCCAGCGAGTACAGGCCCAGTGCTGTCAAGCGCTCATCATATGTTAACCCACTCATCCCTGGGATCATTCTCGTAAACCTCCTCTGGACACTCTCCAGAGCCAGCACACCCTCCCTCAGATATGGGGCCCAAAATTGCTCACAATACTCCAGATGCGGTCTGACCAGCTCCTTATAGAGCCTCAGCATTATGTCCCTGTTTTTGTATTCTCGCCCTCTTGAAATATAGGCTACCCTGATCCCAGAGCCATGTCACAATCAAGGAGTCATAGTCACAGTGTCAATCAGCGTGGAAACAGGCCCTTCGGCCCAACATGCCCACACCAACCAACATGTCCCATCTACACTAGTCCCATCTACACTAGTCCCACCTGCCTGCGTTTGGCCCATATCCCTCTAAACCTGTCCAAATATTTCACAATTGTTGCGAAAGTCCCGGCCTCAACTACCTCCTCCGGCAGCTCGTTCCATACACCTATCACCCTCTGCGTGAACATGTTGCCCCTCAGGTTTCTAGTAAATCTTTAATCTTTAAAAGCGTGGACAATAGTTTAGTCCTGCAAATGGAAAGGAAGGTGTTATTTTATGTTACCTTGGACGGGCGTGTGATGTGAGTCCAATCTGAGACCAACAAGCCCAAGCCAGAGAGTATCTTTACCATGTATCTTGCAGAGGGTCACGGTGGCGCAGCGGTAGAGTTGCTGCCTTACAGCGCTCACAGCACCGGAGACCCGGGTTCAATCCCGACAACAGGTGCTGTCTGTACGCAGTTTGTACGTTCTCCCCGTGACCACTTGGGTTTTCTCCGAGCTCTTCGGTTTCCTCTCACATGCCAAAGACGTACAGGTTTGTAGGTTTAAGAAGGAACTGCAGATGCTGGAAAATCAAAGGTAGACAAAAGTGCTGGAGAAACTCAGTGGGTGCAGCAGCATCTATGAAGGGAAGGAAATAGGCAACATTTCGGTCCGAAACCCTTCTTCGACCCGAAACGTTGCCTATTTCCTTCGCTCCATAGATGCTGCTGCACCCGCTGAGTTTCTCCAGCACTTTTGTCTACCTCAGGTTTGTAGGTTAATTGACTTGGTATAAATGTAAATTGTTACCAGTGTGTGTGTGGGATAGTATTAGTGTGCGGGGATCATACTCAGTGGGCCAAAGGGCACTGTTTCTGTGCTGTATCTCTAAACTAAACCAAACTAAAAGAGAGATTTCCTGGTGAACTGGTTCTCATTATCCAAAGCTGCCCCACCACAGGGTGAGTAAGGGGGTGGTGGTGGTGATGGGTTGGCTTTGTATGTTGTACAGCAACGAGCAGTAATGACAAGCACTAGTTTTTGTAGTTCATTAGCTGATTGTCACGTGTGCCGAGGTACCGTGAAAAGCTTTTGTTGCGCGCTAACCAGTCAGCAGAAAGACAACACATGATTACAATCGAGCCATTCACAGTGTACAGCCACATGATAAGGGAATAACGTTTCATGCAAGATAAAGTCCGATCGACGATAGTCCGAGGGTCATCAAAGAGGTAGATTGTAGTTCAGGACCGCTCTCTAGTTGTGGTAGGATGATTCAGTTGCCTGATAGCAGCTGGGAAGAATCTGTCTCTGAATCTGGAGGTGTGCGTTTTCACACTTCTGTACCTTTTACCCGATGGGAGAGGGGGAGAAGAGGGAGTGGCCCGGGTGCGACTGGTCCTTGATGATGCTGCTGGCCTTGCCAAGGCAGCGTGAGGTGTAGATGGAATCAATGGAAGGGAGGGAGATGCGTAACTCGTGAGTAGCTAGTGCGTAACACTAGCAAAGTAGAATGTCCAACCTCGACTTTCAAGGCTTGTACATCGAGCTTGGTCTCTCCCTGGGATGAATGGCAGACTCCTGTAGAGTGCATGAACTCGACTGATTTCCACTTCTCTCTCCATGCCTGGTCGAGAAGGTCGGAGTGAAGGATCTCACCTCCCTATCTCTATAGGTTGGATCAATGGTCTACACTCGCTCTGGCCACTCTGTTGCATGGAGCTCTCTCTGTCTCCTCCACATACAATGAGCTACGCCTCTATGCCTACAGTCCCTCAGCTCAATCTCTGCTGTTCTCTCGTGTCTGTCTCTGCATTTGTGCTTTAATCTTTGCCTGTTAACCTTTGATCTACCTGTTTTACTAATATGTGTAACGTCACCTTTGAACCTTGCACTTGACCTCGGCACACACTATTACTGGGCAAATATATCAAAGATATTGCTCACAGCAATGGCCGTTTGTCAATATTGAGCACATTCACACATTATAGAAGTAGAGTAAGGCCATTCGGCCCATCGAGTCCACTCTGCCATTCAATCAAGGCTGATGATCTCTCCCTCCTAATCCCATTTTCCTGCCTTCTCCCCATAATCCTTGACCCCCGTTCTTATCAAGAATTTGTCGATCTCTGCCTTAAAAATATCCACTGACTTGGCCTCCACAGCCCTATGTGGCAATGAGTTCCACAGATTCACCACCCTCTGACTAAAGAAGTTCCTCCTCATCTCCTTTCTAAAAGAGCGCCCTTTAATTCTGAGCATATGACCTCTGGTCCTAGACTCTCCCATCAGTGGAAACATCCTTTCCACATCCACTCTATCTGTGCCTTTCATTATTCTGTAAGTTTCAATGAGGTCCCTCTCAACCTTCTATACTGCAGCGCGTACAGGCCCAGTGCTGTCAAACGCTCCTCATATGTTAACCCACTCATTCCTGCAATCGTTCTTGTAAACATCCTCTGGACCCTCTCCAGAGCCAGCACATCCTTCCTCAGATATGGGGCCCACATCTGCTCACAGCATGGTGAATGTAACATTTTTCACCGTTTTGGGGCAAATATTTTCTCCGCATGCACTGACCCTCATTGGGGTATGGGTCACACACACACTGACCCTCACTGGGGTACAGGTTCCCCCCCCCACACACACACACACTGACCCTCACTAGGGTACACACAACACACACACACACACACACACACACACACACACACACACACACACACACACACACACACACACACACACACACACACACACACACACACACACACACACACACACACACACACACACCCTCACTGGGGTACAGGTCCCCCCACACACACACACACACACTGACCCTCACTGGGGCTCCACCCTGCAAATTTAACATGAAGTATGTCAACCAAAAATAAATCAACTGACCATTGGTTGGCTGGAGATTTACGCTTCCTCTACACTGTCCCACCGGACATTTTGATCCGGGCTGGAGGATCTTTGTCCAGCTCTGAGCTCTAACATGTCTTAGCCCCGACCTCCGAGAATCAGCCAAGAAGGGACTTCCCCCATTACTTGATCCATGAAGGTCTCTTGATACTGCCCTTGGTCAAAAAGCATGTCCAATGAAACCGGGTGTAATGCCCAGCTCTTGGTACCCATGCCAAGATCTAGGTAGCCATGCCCAGCACTAAGTAGCCAAACCCAGCACCTGGTACCCATGCCCAGCCATGCCCAGGTAGCCATGCCCATAGAGGTAGCCATGCCCAGCGCTAGGTAGCCATGCCCAGATCTAGGTAATGCCCATCTAGGTAGCCATGCCCAGATCTAGGAAGCCAAGCCCAGCTATGACTAGCCAAGCCCAGTGAAGCTGGGTAGCCATTTCCATATCTCTGTAGCCATGTCCAGATTTAGGTTTCCATGCCCAGCCCCACTGGCTTGCCCAGTCCAGGGTACATTGGCCAGTTGTGCTGCAGGTGTGTGTGTGTCCAGGTAGAGATGGTGTTGGTCCATGGGTTGACGTTGCATCTACTGCACCCTCCTGTAGTTGACTGCATGCCACACTCTAGCCTGTACTCAATCATCTTCTCTCTCCTCCATTCCCTTGCCGTTGCCTCTTCAGAAGCGGAATATAAGTCCGGAGGAAATAGATTTAAAGAATGAACCTTGGTATAAATTCTTTTCGGAGCTGGAATTCGGCAAACCGGTAAGTCAACGGCTGGCCGGCGCTGTGGTTGGTTGGGCGGTTATTATAGCGGCGTACTGGTCCTTGGTCAACGGGGTGGAGTGATTCTGCAGCGATGGCGGTCTCGTGAAATTGTTTAAATCCTTTACCCACATCATTGGCAGAAGCTAGCAAAGCTGCATTGTTGTGGATTACACAAAAAAGCTGGAGAAACTCAGCGGGTGCAGCAGCATCTATGGAGCGAAGGAAATAGGCAACGTTTCGGGCCGAAACACTTAGAGTCTTGGCCTGTGTTAACCAGGGACATGGGGACCAGCATTCACCCTTCCTTCTGGCCGGCTCAATAACTCTGGCCCCAACGCCCCTCTCAAAACACCCTGCCTCGCCCTCCTCCACCCCGCCTCCCCATCCCCATCCCCGCCTCACCCTGCCCACATCCCAATCCCCACCACTCCCCTCCCCACCCACTACCTCGTCCCTCCACCTAGCTCCTCCACACTCCACCCCTCCCAGCTGCCCCTCCCTCTCACCCCGCCTTGCCCTTTTCCCCCAATCCCTCTCCCTGCCACCACATCCCCTCCCCTCCTTCCCCATCCCTCTCCTCTCCCCTCTCCCCTCCCCTCCTCCCCTCCCCTCCCCCTCCTTAATGCCCCATTCCCCCTTCCCCCTCTTCCCTAAACTTCTCCACTCCTCTCCCTCCACCTTCCATCCCTCCCTTCTCCTCTCTACTCCCCCCTCCTTTACCCCCTGTCCCCCATCTACCCTCTCTCTCCTACCCCCCCCCCCTTGCCCCGCACCCTCCACGCCTGTGTCTCCGCACCCTCTCTAGACCCCCCCCCCCCCCCTCCACACCACACCCATGTTTAATGATGTCCCATGTCTGGAAAGAGCAGTACACGTTCTCCCCCCACCCCCCCTAGAGAGGGACGGTGGGTGAGGGGGGGCAGGGGTGTAGAGGGTGGCAGTCCAGTGCCCTGGTGCAGTGAGGTTGATAGTGAGCCTGTTGCAGTGAGAGTGTCTTGTCGTGGTGTCCCGACAGTGTGAGCGGGCAAGAGAGTCCTAACAAAGCCCTTGTTCACCCACCTCCCAGTGAGGGGGCGGAACGGTGGCGCAGCGGTAGAGTTGCTGCCTCACAGCGCCAGAGACCCGGGTTCCATCCTGACCACGGATGCTGTCTAAATGGAGTTTGCACGTTCTCCCCGTGACCTGCGCGGGTTTTCCCCGGGTGCTCCGGTTTCCTCCCACACTCCAAAGATGCACAGGTTTGCAGGTCAATTGACTTTGGTTACATTGCAAATTATCCCCAGTGTGTGTAGGATAGTGCTAGTGGGTGGGGATCGCTGGTCGGCAAGGACTCGGTGGGCTGAAGGGCCTGTTTCCGAGCTGTATCTCTAAAGTCTAAAGTATTGGATATATTAATACACGGAAGTTGGGAATCTAGAAATGGTGCTACGTTGAACCCTTGGTCTGTAGAAGCAGAGAGTTGGTGGAGATTTAAGGGCCTGTCCCACTTACGCGACCTTTACAGGCGACTGCCAGCACCCGTGATGGGTCGCCAAAATTTTCAACATGTTGAAAATTCAGCGGCGACCAGAAAGACACTACGACTCTTTGGAGACCTCTCAGGACCATAGGAGACCTCTCAAGACCATACAGGCTGTATGGTTGTGAGCGGTCTCCTATGTTCATGAGAGGTCTCCTATGGTTGTGAGAGGTCTCCTATGGTTGTGAGAGGTCTCCAAAGAGTCGTACCGTCTTTCTGGTCGCAGCTACATTTCCAACATGTTGAGAATTTCAGCAGTTGCCTGTGAAGGTTGTGTAAGTGGGACAGGCCCTTCAGACATTTTTTTAGATACTTTAGAGATAAAGGTTGCCGCCCCAAACTAAATTTGTAAGAACGGGTGATCGATGGCCGGCATGGACTCGGTGGGCAGAAGGGCCTGCTTCCATGCTGCATCTCTAAACTGTAGGTTCCCCAGATGGTCCATGTCCCCGGGCAGTGGAGGGAATGTACCATTAATGCTGGAGATGCATCAGCAACTGTGAGTTGAGGACACGGCTTTGTCAGCCAATTTCTCGAAGGTTGCTAATAAACAGGAAACTATCGCAAATGTAACATGCAATGAAAGGCACGGTGGCACAGCAGTAGAGTTACTGCCTCACAGCACCAGATACACGGGTTCCATTCAAACTACAGGTGCTGTCTGTACGGAGTTTGTACGTCCCCCCTGTGACCTGGGTGGGTTTTCTCCGGGTGCTGCGGTTTCCTCCCACATCCCAAAGACGCAAAAAAAAAAGGTAGGTTCATTGGCTTGGTAAAATTGTAAATTGCCCCCAAGTGTGTGGAGGATTGTGCTAGTGCGCGTGGGTCGCTGGTCGGCGCGGACTCAGTGGGCCGATGGGCTTGTTTCCGTGCTGTATCTCTAAACCAAACTGAACTAATCTGAAAGACTTGGTTTAGTTTGGAGATACGGGATGGGAGTTGAACTGAGCTGAAGACAAGGTGACATTTCGGGTCAGTCCTCTCTGTCGCTATCCCCAGTATTAATTAGACCCTCACCTTCTTCAAACTGGTAACAAGCAGTCCATTTCCTGGAAATCAAACAGCCCCACCCATCTCTCCCATTTCCCCTCCTCTTGGCCCCTTCCGCCTATATTCCTTCCTCCGGCTTCACAATTCGCACCCCTTCTATCCTTACCTCACACTTTTTGTCTCTTGATCTCTTGCCTATGTTCCAACCATCCCTTCCCCCCTCACCTGTGTCCACCTATCACCTGCCACGCCTTGTTCTGCCCCTCTCCAACTTTCTTTTCCTCACCCCCCCCCCCTCCCCCGCCCCCAAACATTAAGTCTGAAGAAAGGTCCTGACCCAAAACGTCACCTATCCATGTTCTTTAGACTTTAGAGATACAACGCGGAAACAGGCCCTTCAGCCCCGGTGTCCGAGCCGACCAGCGATCACCCCGTACACTCGCACTATCTTACACTCTAAACTCAAACAAAAGCTTGTCATTGTACCTCAGTACACGCAACAATAAGCTCAACTCAAACACTCGGGACTATTTACCTTTTAAGCTGCAAACCTGTCCGTCTTTGGAGTGTGGGAGGAAACCAGAGCACCCGGAGAAAACACACACAGGTCACGGGGAGAACGTACAAACTCCGTACAGACAGCACCCATAGTCAGGATCGAACCCGGGTCTCTGGTGCTGTAAAGGGCCTGTCCCACTAAGGAGACCTAAACAGCAACCTCTGGTGACCTTGCCCACCACCCAAAAAAAAAAATCAAGGTCGAGGTGACCTGCAACCTCCTACCACCTCCCACGCATATGTTGAAAACCTTCCTCGACTATGAAGAAAACCGGCTTCGACTAGACCAGCGACTAAAAAATGATCGATGTTTAAAAAAGGCAACCTATTTTTAGTCGAGGCCGGTTTTAAACATGACGAAAAAATAGCAGCAGCCTAGATGAAGCCTCAACCACGCAGAAACCACTTTCGACCATTAGGGAGAGTGACCAAAACCTCCGGAGACCTCATGGAAACCTTGGGTGGTGGGCAAGGTCACCAGAGGTTGCTGTCTAGGTCTCCTAAGTGGGACAGGAACTGAAGGCAGCAACTCTACCGTTGAGCCACCGTGCCCGACCCCCTGAGTTACTCCAGCACTTTGTGTGCTTACTTAGTGGTCTGCATTTCTCCGACAGTGTTGTATTCTAGACCACGCGTGGGTCCTGAAGGCTGGCCGTGGGATTTTCACCCCCTTGGGTCCATTGTGTAGGAAGGAACTACAGATGCTGGTTTAAACCAAGGATAAACACAAAAAGCTGGAGTAACTCAGCGGGACAGGCAGCATCTCTAGAGAGAAGGAATGGGTGACGTTTCGGGTTGAGACCGTCTGAAGAAGGGCTTCGCTCCGAAACGTCACCCATTCCTCCTCTCCAGGGAGGCTGCCTGTCCCGCTAGGGTCCTCCAGCTGGATGTGTCTACCCTTGGGTCGATTGTTCCTTGTGTTGACTTGCTCTCTTCATTTCCTCCTTTGCTCTTTATCAGCCTCCAAAAAAGATATGGGATTATACGCCGGGCGAGTGCTCCATCCTTACTTTAGAGGATGGGAAGGTAACTTGTTCTCTGATGTGCTGTGTGGTCATGCCTTGTCCAAGAGCATTAACCCTTCAGATGCTGCAACCCATCAGCTTCTGAAAGTCGGAAACACAAGGCCCAGGCTGGGGGTGAAGTTCTATCTTTCAGAGGCTGATTTGCCAGGCTTCCATGTTTTGCATCTCCGACTCTGAGCATTTCTACGTTTGTTTGGTTCCTTTCTTTTTAACATTTGCATTGGGCATTGACTCCCTGCTTCCAGGACCATCGCAGATTGATTTATCTCATGTCGTTGCCGTGTGCTTGTTGTGGTGCATGGGGCAAACGTGTATAAGCGGTCCCTGCTGAGAAGGTTTGAACATTGGGCGGCACAGTGGCGTAGCGGCAGCGCCGTGACGCTGTCTGTACAGAGTTTGCACGTTCTCCCTGTGACCTCTGGGGTTTTCTCCAGGTGCTCCCGTTTCCTCCCACACTCCATGGACGTGCAGTTTTGTAGGTCAATTGGCTTCTGTAAATTATCCCTAGCGTCTAGGATAGAACCAGTGTGAACGGGTGATCGCTAGTCGGCATAGGCTTGGTGGGCCGAAGGGCCTGCTCCCAATGCTGTATCTCTAAACTTAACTAAAGACCTATGTGAGGAAAGGTGGCCTTGTGAGCTAGGTGGGGGCAGTTGGCTCATGGATAGAAACCAGGAGGAATAGACCTCTCAACTCCCAGAGAAACATCCACATTGAGTCCATACCAGTCTGCAGTGAAGTGTGGACAAGTCTATGGACATGTACCTTGGCTCCCTCACTGGGAGGGGATGGAATGGGTCTAGTGTTGAGCGATCTGTACAGGGAAACCCTCAGCCCACGTATATTGAGGGCCGGGGCACTTCATCTCCCCATCCATCCCACCAGCATCAATATGATACTTCCATAATCAATACATGGGTCACATGGGAGTGGGAATGGCTCCATCAGGGAGCTTTAGTTCCCACTGGATCGTTCAAACGTTTAATTATAAAAGAATAAGGTTGCGTTGCCTGGTGCGTGTGGGTTTGATGGGAGCTTCACAACGTTGACGTTGGGTTTGGTCCCTCAACGCTGTGACCCTTGGATTGTGGTTCTTCCCTCAACTGCCCTGCCCTGGTCTACGTGGCTTCTTTAACACGCTGGCTTCATTTGCTCAAACTGAACTTCCCATTTCCCTTCGTCATTCTTCTCTCTCTCTCTCTCTCTCTCCTCCCCCCTCCTTTTTCAATCAGGATCAGCTAGAGAAAGACCTGTCCCTCTACCAGGCTGAGCTAAACACAGACTTAGAAAACCTGGAGAAGCATTTTAGAAGCCAGGACC
This sequence comes from Leucoraja erinaceus, assembly GCF_028641065.1. Lineage (NCBI taxonomy): Eukaryota > Metazoa > Chordata > Chondrichthyes > Rajiformes > Rajidae > Leucoraja > Leucoraja erinaceus. The sequence continues at coordinate 16,379,237 of NC_073410.1, read as the reverse complement.
CTCGTTCATGGAAGGTACTCTTCACTTTCTCACTGTTGATCCATTCGTTACAGCGTTCATTAACTTTGCCGCTTGCCGGGAATAAATAACCCGAGCAATCAAGCACATGATACGAGGATCTGTAGATGCTAGAATCTTGCATTGAACACCATGCAATAGACAATAGGCAATCGGTGCAGGAGTAGGCCATTCGGCCCTTCGAGCCAGCACCGCAAGCTGGAGTAAGCACGGTGGTACAGTTGCTAGAACGCCAGTGTCCTGGGTTCGATCCCAACTTTGGGTGCTGTCTGTGTGGAGTTTGTACGTTCTCCCCTTCACAACATGAGTTTTCTCTGGATACCCCCGTTTCACCCTGCGCCCCAAAGATGTACAGGTTTATCGGTTAATTGGCGGTGAAATTGTAAATTGTCCGTAGTGTGTGTGTGTAGGATAGTGCTAGTGTGCGGGGATCGCTGGTCGGTGCAGACTCAGTGGGCTAGAGGACTTAGTTTCCACTCTGTATCTCTAAACTAAACTAAACTCAGCAGGTCAGGCAGCACCTCTGATGGACATGGATAGGGGATGTTTTGGTTTGGGGCCCCTTCTGACGTCTTCTGAGCCTAAAGAAAAGTCCCAACCTGAAACGTCACCTATCCATGTTCCCCAGAGATGCTGCCTGACCCTGCTGAGTTACTCCAGCACTCTGTGAAACGTCACCTATCCATGTTCTCCAGAGATGCTGCCTGACCCACTGAGTTACTCCAGCACTCTGTGAAACGTCACCTATCCATGTTCTCCAGAGATGCTGCCTGACCCACTGAGTTACTCCAGCACTCTGTGTTGTAATCAATCAGTCGATGTAGGTTGCTGTTTCTGTTGTCACGTATACCGAGGTACAGTGAAAAGCTTTGTGTTGCACACTACCCACTCAAATCAGATCATACTATACATACATACAATACAAGCCAAATTCCAGTGCAATAGGTAGAGCAAAGGGGAAGATACAGAGTGCAGAATATAGTTCTCAGCATTGTAACGCACCAGTTCCAGAGACAAAGTCCAATGTCCACAATGGGGTCGAGGTGAATGGGACAGTACCCTAGCTTATGGAAAGACCGTTCAGAAGCCTGATTACAGAGGGGAAGAAGCTGTTCCTGAGTCTGGTGGTGCGCGCTTTCAAGCTTCGGTATCTTCTGCTGGATTGGAGCAGGGCAAAGAAGGAATGATTGGGGTGGGACAAGTCTTTGATTAAGTTTGCTGCTTTTCCTACGGCAGTGTGCAGTGTAGATGGAGTCAATGGTGGGGAGTCAGGTGTGTGTGATGGACTGGGCTACATCTCCAACTCTGCAATTTGTAGTGGTCTTGGGCAGAGCTGCTACCAGTCCAAGCTGTGATGTAACCAGCCACTCTTACTGAAGGCTAAAGGGCCTGTCCCACTGTACGAGGTATTTCACGAGTTCTCCCGAGTTTTCCTCTGATTCGAACTCCGAGAATGTCCGTAGCAGGTCCGTAGAAGTTCGTGGATGTCCCGTAGCGGCTCGTACGAGTAACGGTAGGTACTCGGGAAATCCGATAAACTCGTGACATTTTTTCAACTCTGTGAAAAATGTCCACGAGTAAAAAAATACTCGTGATGAAAAAAAATGGTTACTTTTTACTCGTACGAGGCGCTACGTGACACCCACGAACTCCAACGGACCCGCTACGGACATTCTCCGAATTCGAATCAGAAAAACACGGGAGAACTCATGAATTACCTCGTACAGTGGGACAGGCCCTTAATAAGCTTGCAAACAATTAATATGCAGAAATAAGGAACTGCAGATGCTGATTTACAAAAAAAAGACACAAAGTGCTGGAGTAACTCAGCTGGTCAGGGGCAGCATCCCTGGAGAACATGGATAGGTGACGTTTCAGGTCGGGACCCTTCTTCAGACTCTGAAAGCAGCAGGAATGACAGAAGGGAAGCAGTGAGAGGGGGTGTTGCCGAACTCTTGTCGGAGAGAGCGGGGGGAGAACTTCAAAGTGGGCACACCTTGAGGAGATTTCACAATGGAGCAGTCAAAATGTTGAAACATGGAACTGCAGATGCCGGTTTACAACAAGAAAAAGACACAAAGTTCTGGAGTAACAGCAGGTCAGGCAGCACCACTGGAGAACGATGGTTTAACATGTGAATCATAGATACAAAGTGCTGGAGTAACTCAGCGGGTCAGGCAGCATTTCTGGAGAACAAGGATGAGTGACGTTTCAGGTCGGGACCCTTCTTCAGATAGCAGGTCCCAAAACATTACATGTCCATTTTCTCCAGAGATGCTGCCTGACCCGCTGTGTTACTGCAGCACTTTGTGTCTATATTTGGTATAAACCAGCATCTGCAGTTATTTCCCACTACAACACGCAAACAATGATGATGGTGAACTTCCTTAAACTGGAGTGGAGGAACCTAGTCTCACTGGACGTGCTATCTAATAATAAATAAAGTCTTATTCGATTTTGATCATTTTGGTGAAATTTCATACTGTGCATGTCTTGTTTTTAAAAAGAAATAGATTTTCCTGTGTAAGTTTATCACATATCATGTCCACTTAGTTTAGTGTAGAGATAGAGTGCAGAAACAGGCCCTTCGACCCATCGAGTCCGTGCCGTCCAGCGATCCCAGCATACTAACACTATCCTACACACACCTGGGACAATTTACCATGATACCCGAGCCAATTAACCGTCAAACCTGCATGTCTTTGGGATGTGGGAGGAAACCGGAGCACCTGGAGAAAACCCACGCAGGTCACGGGGAGAACGTGCAAACTCCGTACAGACAGCACCCGTAGTCAGGATCGAACCCGGGTCTCTGGCGCTGTGAGGCAGCAACTCTACCACTGCCATTTATCCTGCATATGTACACTGTGGATGTTCTAATTGTAATCATGTATTGTCTTTCCGCTGACTGGTTAGCACGCAATGAAAAGCTTGCCACTGTACCTCGGCACACGTGACAATAATATAAGTGGAACTAAAGTCAACTATGAAGTTGTCCACAGAGTTGAGCTGGGGGTGATTTGTTAGCTGTGTTCCAGGCTAGGCTAGCGGCCAGTCACAGAGGCTGGATACTGTATGTTACGTGTGTGGCTTTGCACAGATGTCTTTGTGTTGTTGTGTTTGCTTTCATTCCCAACTGCTTCCTGTTGTGGTACATTCTGAAGCCAGCCCCAGTAATATCACTGTCCCGATCACAACTGTGGCCTCTCCAGTCCCAGCTATGTGGCTCGGAGATCGGGGGGTTGTCGGCATGGAGCGGCAGATGGTAATCCCTCCTCTCCGATTTTTCTCCAGTTCCGAGCTGGGGGCAGGGTGGGGGGGGGGGGGCGGTGGGTTAGCAAGATGCCTGCTGCCCCTGCCAACTCCCATTAGCCTTCTAAGCTTACTGAGCCTGCTGGTGTTGGACAGGCCAACTCAGTAGCTGTGGAGAGAGGGAGAATTGGAGGGAGAGAGAGGGAGAGAAAAAAAGAAAGAGAGAGAGAGGAGGGAGGAGGAGGGAGAGTGAGGGAGGGAGAGAGATGGAGGGTGAGAAAGAGAGAAGGGGAGAGAAAGAGTGAGATGAGAGTGAGAGAGGGTGGGCGAGAGGGAGGATCAGAGAGGGGTGGGAGAAAGAATCACATTTGCTTACTACAGCTTAGGGGCTGTCAAACTTGAAATGCTTTTGAACATCGGGACACATCTGGCAAGTTCTGTGAAATGCAGGAGTCAGCCAGAGTTGCACAAAGTAGAGGTGTGACAAAACTGAAGCATGCTTGTTGTTTTAACCTGAACTAGTGGCGTTAAAGCAAAGGGTGCACGCTGTCGCAGAGAGGGTTGAGTATTGTCATAATTAGGGGTCAGGTTAGAAACGTTTGAAGTTCAATGTATGTGGGTCAGTGTGTGTGTTAGTGTGTGTGTGTGTGTGTGTGCGCGTGCGTGAATGTGTGTGTGTCAGTGTGTGTGTGTCAGTGTGTGCGTGTGTGTGTGTGTGCGTGTATGTGTGTGTGTGTGTGTGTGTGTGTGTGTGTGTGTGTGTGTGTGTGTGTGTGTGTGTGTGTGTGTGTGTGTGTGTGTGTGTGAGAGTGTGTGAGTGTGTGTGTGTGTGTGTGTGTGTGAGTGTGTGTATGAGAGGTTTCAGAGACCAGTTGGAAATGTTCCCCTGTTCTGGCTCCGTGCAGAATGACTCATTCACTAACAAAAGTAGAGAGGCTGTGTAAGGACCCGCACACGGGCTGGTGTTCAATTCGCATCTCTCCCGTCCCTCTCTCTCTCCCCTCTCTCCTCCATCTCTCTCCTCTCTCTCCTCTCTCTCCCCTTCCCTCTCCCTCTCTCCCCTTCTCTCTTCTCCCCTCTCTCTCTCCTCTCCTCTCTCTCTCAACCCCGCTTCTCTCCTCTCTCTCCCTCTCTCTCTCTCTCTCTCTCTCCCCTCGCTCTCCCCGTCTCTCTCTCTCTCCCTCCCCTCTCTCTCGCTCTCTCCCTCTCTCCTCCCTTTTTCTCCCTCCCTCCCCCTCTCTTCCTCTCATCTACCTCCTCTCTCCTCCTCCTCTCTCTCTCTCTCCTCTCCTCTCTTCCTCTCTCTATCTCTTGCCTCTCTCTCCTAGCCCTCTCCTCTCTCTCCTCTCTCCTCTCTCCTCCTGTTCTCTCTCTCTCCTCTCTCTCTCTCCTCTCCCTCCTCATCTCTCTCCTCTCTCTCTCTCTCCTCCTCTCCCTCCTTCTCCCTCTCTATCTCCACCTCTCACTCTCTCTTCTCCCGCTCTCTCCTCTATCCCTCCCCCTCTCTCTCTCCTCTCTTCTCCTCTCCTCCTCCCTCTCCTTCCTCTCTTCTCCCTCTCTCTTCCTCTCTCTCCTCTTCTCTCCTCTCCTCTCTCTCTCCATTCTCTCTCTCTCTCTCTCCTCCCTTCTCCTCTCCTCTCCTCTCCTCTCCTCCTCTCTCCTCCCCTCTACTCTCCTCTCTTCCCCTCTCCTTTCTCTCCTCTCCCCTCCTCTCTCCCCTCTCTCTGCCCCTTCTCTCCCCTCCCCCTCCACTCTCTCTCTCCTCTCCTCCTCTCCTCTCCCCTCCTCTCTCCCTCCTCTCCTCCTCCTCTCTCTTCGCTCCCCTCTCCCTCTCCTCTCTCTCCCTCTACGCTTCCTCTACTCTCCTCTCCTCCCTACCTCTCTCCGCCTTTTCTCCCTTCCTCTCTCCCCTTATCCTCTCCCTTCCTCCTCTCTCCTCCTCCCCTCTCCCTCCCTATCCCCTCTCCCCTCCCTCCCTCTCTCTCTCCTCTCCCTCTCTCTCTCCTCTCTCCTCTCCTCCCCGCTCTGCCTCTCCTTCTCCCTCTCCCTTTCTTTCCTCTCCTCCACCCCTCCCCTCCCCTCCCCCTCTCCCCCACTCCTCCTCCCTCTCCTACTCCTCTACCTCTCTCCCTCCCCCTCCCTCCCCTCTCTCTCTCTCCCTCCCCCTCCTCCCCTCCTCCCTTCCTCTTCCCCCTTTCCTCTCCCTCCTGCCCTCTCCCCCCTCCCTCTCCCTCTCCCTCTCCCTCCTCCTCTCCCCCCCCTCTTTCCTCTTCCCCTCCCCTCTCCCTCTCTCCCCCTCCCTCCCCCCTCTCCTCCTCCTCTTCCCCCCCCTCCTCTCTTTTCTCCTCTGGCCCTTCCTCCTCTCCCCCCCTTTGCCCTTCCCCTCTCTCTCCTCCTTCCCTCCGTCCACCTCATTCATGGTCTCTTCTCGTCTCCCATCTCTCTCTCCTCTCCCCCACCCTCTCCACACAGCCTCCATCCCTCCTCTCCCCCCTCTCCCTCAGGGTTCCTCACTCGCTCTCTCTCTCCTCCCTCGCTACCTCCTCTCTCCACCTCTCCCCCCCTCCTCTCGTCCCTCATTTCTCTCTCTCTCTCATAAAACCCCTTCTTCTCTCCCCTCCCTCCGTCTCCCCTCTCTCTCTCTCTCCCTCATCTCCTCTCCACAGTACTCTCCTCCCCCTCCCTCCCGTCTCCAACCTCCTCTCCCCCTCTCTCGCTCCCCCTCTCTTCTTCTCTCGCTTCCCTCCCTCATTCCCCACTCTCTGAGGCCCCTCACCAATGTCAGGCCCGCTTTTCCTCCCTCCTCCTCTCTCTCAGCACTCCTCCTCTTTGTATCTCTCTGACTCCACTTCCTCAGAACCCTATGCAATGAGTCTCTCTTGTCGTTGGACAGGCACTACAGGACTCTCGAAGAAGTAGACCCCCTCCTCTAAGTCCCCCCCAATACCAACCCTGTGCCGAACTTCCTCAAATCACTGGTTGCATTTCACACCAACAGGACTGTGCCTTGGAGCATAAGAGCTGTGTTGTGAGCATTTTGAAACTAATGATCAGAGCTGCAGACTGTACAACCCTGCTCCCTGTCAGTCAGTCCGGGCTCAGCCGGGCAGCCAGCGTTGCATCTTGCGCTTCTGCTCTTGCCCGGGGTTCTTTCAGATTTATTAATGACCCTCTTTTGTTTGTCCTTACAGAGCCAACGCTGTAATTCTCCCTTGGATTCCCGCCCGAACCGTTCGACTTAGTAAGTACTAGTCGTGGTGGCCCGCGTACCTAAATATCGGTTAGTCTCTGGCGGAGATCTCTCTGCCCCAGCGAACTCCAGCCTGGGAGATTCTGGTGAATGCGCTGTTTTAATTACGCCCAACCCTCTCGCCTTTAGATGTTCCCTACGTGTATGTGTGTACGCTCGGCAAAAACACATTAGACAATCGGTGATTATTGTCCTCTGTGCGATTGAAGAGAGCTTTTGTCCGCGTTTCAATGTGAGCGTTTCGCTAGCTCAAGTTGTGAAGTGACGCAAAGAGGTATTGGAAACCTCTCGAAGAGTTTCTGAGTGTTTAAACTAATTGGTGCTTGGAAATACTTAAAGTTTTCTGCACCATTTTCATGAATGCTCCCTGCTGAAACATCATCGGTGCCTTCTACATGACGAGTTTGTTTAGTTTATTGTCACGTGTACCGAGGTACAGTGAAAAGCTTTTGTTGCGTGGTAATTAGTCAGTGGAAAGACAGTACACGATTACAATCGAGCCGTTCACTGTGCACACTAACATGATACAGGTGAATAACTTTTAGTGCAAGGTATTATGCCAGTGCAGTCCAATCATAGATAATCCGAGGGTCTCCATTGAGATAGATAGTAGTTTGGGTTAATTATCCTGGAGATGTCTATCTTTAGTATAGTTTAGTTTAGAGATACAGTGCGGAAACAGGACCTTCAGGCCACCGAGATCGTGCCGATCAGCGATCCCCATGCATTCGCATTATCCTACTATCATCAGGGACAATTTACATTTACACCAAGCCAATTAACCTAGAAACCTGTACGTCTTTGAGTGTGGGAGGAAACCGGATATCCCGGAGAAAACCCACGCGCAAACTCTGTACAGAGTCGTCACAATCGAACCCGGGTCTCTGGCGCTGTAAGGCAGCAACTCTACCGCTGCGCCACCGTGCCGACCAATGTATTCCCACATGATTTCTACACGTGATTTCTGCGCGTGATTTCTACACATGATTTCTGCGCGTGATTTCTACACATGATTTCTGCACGTGATTTCTACACATGATTTCTGCACGTGATTTCTACACATGATTTCTGATTTCTACACATGATTTCTGCACGTGATTTCTACACATGATTTCTGCACGTGATTTCTACACATGATTTCTGCGCGTGATTTCTACACATGATTTCTGCGCGTGATTTCTACACATGAGTTCTGGAGAAAGAGATCAAAGTTCCCCCTCGACTGCAATCCTCTCCTCAGGAGAATAGATCTGGAGATTGGACTGCAGCATCTTAGCTTTCTTCCTGTGGCACTAAGGAGATGTTTATTTGTTGTGAGATCCTCAGGGACATTCATTAGACAGGCTGGATGTGCTCGTGTCCTTGGAGATGCATTTTCCTCTGAAATGCTTTCCGATTTACTTCAGATTATTTTGTTTAAAACTGAGATTATACATTACAGAGAGACACTGTTAAAGGGGCAGGCAGCGCAGAGTTCATGGTGATCAGGCAGACCCACAGCATGGAGACAGGCCCTTCGGCCCAGCTTGTCCATGCTAACCAAGATGTCCCATCCACGCTAGTCTCGTTTTCCGGGCTTCAGCCCGTATCTCTCTAAACCTTTCCTGTCCCTGCACATGTCCAGGAATGTGAAGCTGTCTACAACCTGTCTGAGGAAGGGCCCCATCCCGAAACGTCACCCGTCTATTTCTCCAGAGATGCTGCCCGACCCGCTGAGTTACTCCAGCACTTAGTGTCTATCTTGCATATTTCTGTCCAAATGACTTTAAAATGCTATTATTGTATCTGCCTCAATGACCTCCTTTAGATTATTTTAGAGATACAGTGCAGAAACAGGCCTTTTCCCATGGGTCAGGGTCATAAGGCCATTCGGCCCATCAAGTCTACTCCGCCATTCAATCATGGCTGATCTAGCTCTCCCTCCTAACCCCATTCTCCTGCCTTTTCTCCATAACCTCTGTCCCCGTACACCTTCCATCCCCCGACACATCACCTGTCCGTCCATTCCCTCCACAAATGCTGCCCGACCCACTGAGTTCCTCCAGCACTTTGTGCTTTGCTCAAGATTCGAGCATCTGCAGTTCCTCGTGTCTGCATGAGCAAAATAATTCAATATTTAAATATTCAGTTACGTTTTCAAATGGTGAAGAGGAGGCCTGTTGCACAATTCACACCTGTCACATTGCTGGTCCTGAACTCCTTGCTTTGTTAAGTTTAGTTTAGTTTAGAGATACAGCGCAGAAATATGCCCTTTGGCTTACTGAGTCCGCGCCGACCAGCGATCCCCGTACACTCACACTATCCTACACACTAGGCTCAATTTACAATTTTACCAAAGCCAATTAACCTACAATCCTGCATGTCTTTGGAGTGTGGGAGGAAATCAGAGCACCCTGCAAAAATCCACGCGGTCACAGGGAGAATGTACAAACTCCGTACAGACAGCACCCGTAGTCAGGATCGAACCCGGGTCTCTGGCGCTGTGAGGCAGCAAACCCTCTTTCCAAAACAACCAAATTGGCCAATAACAGAGCTTAATAAGAATACAACTAGTGTGTAGGAAAGGACTGCAGATGCTGGTTTAAACCGAAGATAGACACAAAAAGCTGGAGTAACTCAGCGGGACAGGTAGGGAAAAGGATCGGTGACGTTTCGGGTCGAGACCCTTCTTCAGACTGAGTCAGAGGCGAGGGAAATGAGAGATATAGACGGTGATATAGAGAGATGCAGATCAAATGAATGAAATATGTACTGTGGGCTGGGTGAAAAGGGGTTACCAACAACGAGACTCAACAAGGCGACTTTAAAGATAGTTTAAGAGGGAATTCAGATGCTGGAAAATCGCAGGTAGACAAAAATGCTGGAGAAACTCAGCGGGTGCAGCAGCATCTGTGGAGCAAAGGAAATAGGCAACGTTTCGGGCCGAAATCCTTCTTCAGACTTTAAAGCTAGCACTACTTGGGAGAGATGGGGAGAGAGAGGATGCAAGAATATAACTGCTTGATCTTCACTGACTGATATAACAAAAGAATTAATAGTGAACGAAGATGGCAGTTCTGCTGCTGAGGATACTGGTGTCCCAATCTACTGACTCGAGGATCAGGGATCCGTTTACACTATGTCGACCTCCCTTGAGCCAGAAGCTAGCTTCATATTTAGTCCCAGATGAACAGTAATCACCTTCTGCACCACTCCCCGACCATCTGATAGCATATTGTGTTTCATGTAGTGATAAACTGAGAACTTCCCTGGAGTCCTTCCAGCTGGGGCCTCATAAATAAACCATCGGGACAGTAATATATCACATTGCCCACATTTCATCCTTTCCTACATTCAGTTTGGAATCCTGCGCCTGTACAAATCACCAACTAACTATATTGCTCTGGCTTCAGATAACTAGTAGATAGACACAAAGTGCTGGAGTAACTCAGCAAGTCAGGCAGCATCTCTGGAGAGCAGGAATGTGTGACGTTTCGGTTCGAGGCCAGTCTGAGTTACTCCAGCATTTAGTGTCCATCTTCGGTTTAAACCAGCATCTGCAGTTCCTTCCGCAGAAAAATATTAAGTTTAGTCACAGAGTCATAGAGTGATACAGTGTGGAAAATGGCCCTTCGGCCCAACTTGCCCATACCGGCCAACATATCCCAGCTATCTTTGTCCCACCTGCCTACGCCTGGTCCATATCCCTCCGAATCTAGTTTAGGTACATAGATAATAACAACATAGACAATATGTGCAGGAGTAGGCCATTCGGCCCTTCAAGCCAGCACCGCCATTCAATGTGATCATGGCTGATCATCCACAATCAGTACCCCGTTCCTGCCTTCTCCCCATATCCCTTAATTAGTTTAGTTTATTAGAAACATAGAAACATAAAAAATAGGTGCAGGAGTAGGCCATTCGGTCCTTCGAGCCTGCACCGCCATTCAATATGATCATGGCTGATCATCCAACTCAGTATCCTGTACCTGCCTTCTCTCCATACCCCCTGATCCCTTTAGCCACAAGGGCCACATCTAACTCCTTCTTAAATATAGCCGATGAACTGGCCTCAACTACCTTCTGTGGCAGAGAATTCCAGTTATTGTCACATGGACTGAAGTACAGCAAAAAGCTTGTTAGTAGCGTGCTCAGGAACTCTGCCGCTGCGCCACCGTGCCGGCCACAGATATGTACCGCGCCATATATAAGGATATTTTGGATGAATATGAGCTGAATAGCAAGTTTGCAGATGGAACGGAGATTTGGAGGAGTGTGGATAGTTGTCCTTCCTCACCATCCACAAGATAAAGGTCAGATGGAAACGTTGGTGGACTTATAGAGGATGGAGTTTAATCTGACAATTGCAAAGTGTTGGAGAAAGGGTCTCGAGAAATCAAATCCACGAGGAAAGTATATAGTAAACTGCAGGACCGATGGATGTAGTGATGGACAGAGAGACCTTGAGTTGCATTTCCATCGCTCCCGGAAAGTAGCAACGCAAGTGGAAAAGGTGGTAAAGAAGCAAGGGGAGACTGCGGGGCAATCTTGTAGAGGTGTGTAAAATCATGAGGGCAATAGATAGGGCTATTGCACAGTCCTTTGTTGCCAGGATGATGGAATCGAGAAGAAGAGGGCATTGGTTTAAGTTGAGAGGGGATAGATTTACCAGGAACCTGCGGGGCAACCTTTTTCCACACGGTGGCGTAGCGGTAGAGTCGCTGCCTTACAGCGCTTACAGCACCAGAGACCCCGGTTCAATCCTGACCATGGATGCTGTCTGCAGGGAGTTTGTACGTTCTTCCCTTGACCGCGTGGGTTTTCTCCGAGATCTTCGGTTTCCTCCCACACTCCAAAGACGTGCAGGTTTGTAGGTTAATTGGCTTGGGATGAATGTAAATTTGTCCCTAGAGTGTGTGGGATAGTGTTAGTGTGCGGGGGTGACTGGTCGGTGCGGACTCGGTGGGCCGAAGGGCCTGTTTCCGCACTGTATCTCTAAAGTCTAGTCTAGAATATGAAAGATAACAGATCATGGAGTCACATCAGTGTTGAACGAATCTGTAAGGAGATTTCTCTGTGTGGTAGCATTCTGATTTCATGATGTACCGAAGCACTTCACTGCCAATGAAATACTTTTGCAGCGTAATCATTGTTACAATGCAGGAAGCACAAAAGCCCCCGTCATTTGTTAAGAATAAGTGACTGTATAATCTGGGCACAATGCTGCTGGCAGAGGGACAAGCATTTGTTCAGGATGGGGGAGAACTCCCCTCGCTATTCTTTGAGCCGGTTTAGGGAACAGCTCCATTCCAACACCGCTATAAATTGCAGAGAATTGTGGACGCAACCCAGACCATCAAGCAAACCAAACAAATCTTCCACTGAAGATCGACACAAAAGGCTGGAGTAACTCAGCGGGATAGGCAGATCTTGGGAGAGAAGGAATGGGTGACGTTTTGGGGCGAGACCCTTTCATTTAGTTTAGTTTAGAGATACAGCACAGAAACAGGCCCTTCGGCCCATCCACCAATGATCCCCGCACATTAACACCATCCTACACACACTAGGGACAATTTTACACATACACCAAGCCAATTAACCTACAAACCTGCAAGTCTTTGGAGTGTGGGAGGAAACCGAAGACCTCAGAGAAAACCCACGCAATCACGGGGAGAACGTGCAAACTCCCTACAGACAGCACCCATAGTCGGGATCGAACCCGGGACTCTGGTGCTGCAGGCACTGTACGGCAGCAACTCTACCGCTGCGCCACCGTGGCCGCCCTTCATCAGACAAGAAGGGTCTCAACCCGAAATGTCACCCATTGCTTCTCTCCAGAAATGCTTCCTTCGTCCTCCCTTCCATTGGCTCCATCTACACCTCACGCTGACTCGGCAAGGCCAGCAACATAATCGAGGACATGTCTCACCCCGTTCATTCCCTCTTCTCCCCTCTCCCATCAGGCACAAGGTACAGAAGTGTGAAAACGCACCCCTCCAGATTCAGGGACAGTTTCTTCCCAGCTGTTATCAGGCAACTGAACCATCCTATCAACAACTAGAGTGCGGCCTCTTGTGCTGTAACTACTGAGTGATATCCTGTAGCTCCATGACCTGCCACTATGGTTCAGAGCTGGGAATCCAAGCGTTAATGGTTTATTTTGAACAGAACTTACTGAGTCACTCGGAAAGGGATTAAGTCAAACACAAATGTTGGCGGCAATCTACATTGGCGTGCAGTGTGTGTGCCTGAAATAGTGAGATGTTGATGTACCCTGTAATTTGGGCCCATCTGTTCATACATATCGGAGGCCTGTGTTTGAAGGCCGGGCCTGTCTACTATTAAACATGGTCAGGTTAATCTGCGGCATGCTCCTCACTCATTTACAGACAGATTGCTGCACTAATCTTTGCGCTCATTACATGTCCCTTCCAAAGTAAGCTTGGGCTCATCGGAGCCGAACAGAAGCTGGTTTAAATTGTTCCTGGCATGTCAGTGTACAAGGCTTCTGTGGCTGTTAAAGGTTGATAAATGGGTCAGGAATTTAGAGAGCTGCAGTCGAATCTTGTGCAGAAATCATTAGATTAGATTTAAGAGATAACTAGATAGGGCTCTTAAAAATAGCGGAGTCAGGGGATATGGGGAGAAGGCAGGAACGGGGTACTGATTGCGGATGATCAGCCATGATCACATTGAATGGTGGTGCTGGCTCGAAGGGCTGAATGGCCTACTCCTGCACCTATTGTCTATTGTCTATTTATTATTAACTTAGAATAGAGATACAGCGCAGAAACAGGCCCTTCGGCCCACCGAGTCTACACCCACCAGCGGTCCCCGACATTAACACTACCTTACACACGCTAGGAACAATTTTACATTTACACCAAGCCAATTAACCTACAAACCTGCACGTCTTTGGAGTGTGGGAGGAAACCGAAGATCCCGGAGAAAACCCACGTAGTCACAGGGAGAACGTACAAACTCCATACAGACAGATCCCATATTCAGGATCGAACCCGGGTCTCTGGCGCTGTGAGGCAGCAACTCTACCGCTGCGCCACCGTGCCGCCCATGTGTAGAAATCGTGTGGAAATACATTGGGCGGCACGGTGGCGCAGAGGTAGAGTTGCGGCCTCACAGCGCCAGGGATCCGGGTTCGATCCTGACCACGGGTGCTGTCTGTACGGAGTTTGTACGCTCTCCCCGTGACATGCATTGGTTTCCTCTGGGATCTACAGTTTCCTCCTACACTCCAAAGACGTGCAGGATTGTGCCTACTTTTGTTTAGTCTAATTTAGTTTAGAGAAATAATGTGGAAACAGGCCCTTCAGCCCACTAAGTGCTGTCCGACAAGTGATCCCTGCACACGCTCACATTCCTACACACTATGTACAAATTACATTTTAACCAAAGCCAATTAGCCTACAAACCTGTACGTCTTTGGTGAGTGGGATGAAACCGGAGCACCCGGAGAAAACCCACGTGGTCACGGGGAGAACGTACAAACTCCATACAGACAGCACCCATAGTCAGGATTGAACCCGTGTCCCTGGCGCTGTAGAGCAGCAACTCTACCGCTACGCCACCATCTTGGCTTGTTCTTGGTTGTCACTACAGTGCAGGATGAGGGTGTGTCAATGTTCCACCTTCCAGATCGGGGAACTGAGGGTCTCGGCCCGAAACATCACCCATTCCTTCTCCCCAGAGATGCTGCCTGTCCCGCTGAGTTATCCAACATTTTGTGTCAATCTGTGTGCCTTCTGTGGCATTGAGCTCGACAGACTGCTCAAAATCTGTCTCTCAACGGACGCCACACACGATCAGTGACCTGTTCATGGTCAGTTTGTGCAGTTGCTTGTGGGAACATGCTGTGCACAATGTGCCTATCATATGCTCACACAACTCCAGCCAGCCAAAAAATCTTCTACCATAAACCCTCATGGGATAGCATAGGTTTAGAGGGATATGGGCCAACCGCAGGCAAATAACACCAGCTTAGGGCGGCACGATGGCGCAGGGGTAGAGTCGCTGCCTTATAGCCCTATCCCATGGTACGAGTTCATTCCAAGAGCTCTCCCGAGATTTAAAAAAATCGAACTCGTGGTAAGCACGGGGAATGAACGTAGCGGGTACGTCGGAGCTCGGGGACGTCTCTTAGCGGCTCGTATCGCTAACCGCAGGTACTCGGGAAGACTCGCTAACGGCAGGTAAGCACGGGAAGACTCGTGAAGATTTTTCAACATGTTGAAAAATGCCCACGAGAGCCCCGAGTACCGACGAGTGGCCATTACTGTAAATCTCCGAGTTCGAATCAGGGCAAACTCGGCAGAACTCTTGGAATGAACTCGTACCGTGGGACAGGGCTTTTACAGCACCAGAGACAAGAGTTCGCACCAGACTACAATTGTCGAAAGGAAATGTAAGAATAAGGGTGTAGGACTGAGATGAGAAAAAACTTCTTTACTACCTCAAAGGTAATAATTTCTGGATTACTACCAGTACCACAGGCCAGTCAGAGTAGAAATAGGAGGATATTGCAGATGAATACGTGGCTTGAAAAATGGTGCAAGGGGAAGGGATTCAAATTTTTAGGGCATTGGAACCAGTTCTGGGGGAGGTAGGACCAGTACAAACAGGATGGTCTGCAGCTGGGCTGGAATGGAACCAATGTCCTTGGGGGAGTGTTTGCTAGTGCTGTCGGGGAGGATTTAAACTAATGTGGCAGGGGGATGGGTACAAGAGCAGAGAGGAAGGGGGTGTAAAATGAGGGTAGAAGCAATAGGTGGCAAGGTGAAAAGTAAAAGTGGCAGGCAGACAAAACCAGGGCAAAAATCAAAAAGGGCCACTTTTCAACATAATTGTATAAGGGGTAAGAGCGTTGTAAAAACAAGCCTGAAGGCTTTGTGTCTCAATGCAAGGAATATTCGTAATGAGGTGGATGAATTGAACGTGCAGATATTTATTAATGTATATGATATAGTTGGGATCATGGAGACATGGCTCCAGGGTGGCCAAGGCTGGGAGCTGAACATCCAGGGATATTCAATATTCAGGAGGGATAGAGAGAAAGGAAAAGGAGGTGGGGTAGCGTTGCTGGTTAGAGAGGAGATTAACGCAATAGAAAGGAAGGACATTAGTTTGGAGGATGTGGAATCGATATAGGTAGAGCTGCGAAACACTAAGGGGCAGAAAACGCTGGTGGGTGTTGTGTACAGGCCACCTAACAGTAGTAGTGAAGTTGAAGATGGTATCAAACAGGAAATTAGAAATGCGTGCAACAAAGGCAAAACAGTTATAATGGGTGACTTCAGTCTACATATAGGTGAATCAAATTGGCAGGGGTGCTGAGGAAGAGGATTTCTTGGAATGTATGCAGGATAGTTATCTAAATCAACATGTAGAGGAACCAACGAGAGAGCAGGCTATTTTAGACTGGGTATTAAGTAATGAGGAAGGGTTAGTTAGCAATCTTGTTGTACGTGCCCCCTTGGGCAAGAGTGACCATAATATGGTTGAGTTCTTCATTAGGATAGAGAGTGACATTGTTAATTCAGAAACAATAGTTCTGAACTTAAAGAAAGGTAATTTTGAGGGTATGAGACGTGAATTGGCCAAGATTGACTGGCAATTAATTCTAAAAGGGTTGACGGTGGATATGCAATGGAAGACATTTAAAGACTGCATGGATGAACTACAAAAATTGTTCATCCCAGTTTGGCAAAAGAATAAATCAGGGAAGGTAGTGCATCCATGGATAACAAGGGAAATCAGGGATAGTATCAAAGCGAAGGATGATGCGTACAAGTTAGCCAGAAAAAGCAGCATACCAGAGGACTGGAAGAAATTCAGAGACCAGCAGAGGAGGACAAAGGGCTTAATTAGGAAAGGAAAAATAGATTATGAACGAAAACTGGCAGGGAACATAAAAACTGACTGCAAAAGTTTTTATAGATATGTGAAAAGAAAGAGATTAGTTAAAACAAATGTAGGTCCCTTGCAGTCAGAAACAGGTGAGTTGATCATGGGGAACAAGGATATGGCGGACCAATTGAATAACTACTTTGGTTCCGTCTTCACTAAGGAAGACATAAATAATCTGCCGGAAATAGCAGGGGACCGCGGGTCAAAGGAGTTGGAGGAATTGAGTGAAATCCAGGTTAGTCGGGAAGTGGTGTTGGGTAAATTGAATGGATTAAAGGCCGATAAATCCCCAGGGCCAGATAGGCTGCATCCCAGAGTACTTAAGGAATTAGCTCCAGAAATAGTGGATACATTAGTAATAATCTTTCAAAAATCTTTAGATTCTGGAGTAGTTCCTGAGGATTGGCGGGTAGCAAACGTAACCCCACTTTTTAAGAAGGGAGGGAGAGAGGAAAACGGGGAATTACAGACCAGTTAGTATAACGGCAGAAGTGGGGAAACTGCTAGAATCAGTTATTAATGATGGGATAGCAGCACATTTGGAAAGTGGTGAAATCACTGGACAAAGTCAGCATGGATTTACGAAAGGTAAATCATGTCTGACGAATCTTATAGAATTTTTCGAGGATGTAACTAGTAGCGTGGATAGGGGAGAACCAGTGGATGTGGTGTATCTGGACTTCCAGAAGGCTTTCGACAAGGTCCCACATAAGAGATTAGTATACAAACTTAAAGTACACGGCATTGGGGGTTCAGTTTTGATGTGGATAGAGAACTGGCTGGCAAACAGGAAGCAAAGAGTAGGAGTAAACGGGTCCTTTTCACAATGGCAGGCAGTGACTAGTGGGGTACCGCAAGGCTCAGTGCTGGGACCCCAGCTATTTACAATATATATTAATGATCTGGATGAGGGAATTGAAGGCAATATCTCCAAGTTTGCGGATGGCACTAAGCTGGGGGGCAGTGTTAGCTGTGAGGAGGATGCTAGGAGACTGCAAGGTGACTTGGATAGGCTGGGTGAGTGGGCAAATGTTTGGCAGATGCAGTATAATGTGGATAAATGTGAGGTTATCCATTTTGGTGGCAAAAACAGGAAAGCAGACTATTATCTAAATGGTGGCCGATTAGGAAAAGAGGAGATGCAACGAGACCTGGGTGTCATGGTACACCAGTCATTGAAAGTAGGCATGCAGGTGCAGCAGGCAGTGAAGAAAGCGAATGGTATGTTAGCTTTCATAGCAAAAGGATTTGAGTATAGGAGCAGGGAGGTTCTACTGCAGTTGTACAGGGTCTTGGTGAGACCACACCTGGAGTATTGCGTACAGTTTTGGCCTCCAAATCTGAGGAAGGACATTATTGCCATAGAGGGAGTACAGAGAAGGTTCACCAGACTGATTCCTGGGGTGTCAGGACTGTCTTATGAAGAAAGACTGGATAGACTTGGTTTATAGTCTCTAGAATTTAGGAGATTGAGAGGGGATCTTATAGAAACTTACAAAATTCTTAAGGGGTTGGACAGGCTAGATGCAGGAAGATTGTTCCGATGTTGGGGAAGTCCAGGACAAGGGGTCACAGCTTAAGGATAAGGGGGAAATCCTTTAAAACCGAGATGAGAAAAACTTTTTTCACACAGAGAGTGGTGAATCTCTGGAACTCTCTGCCACAGAGGGTAGTTAAGGCCAGTTCATTGGCTATATTTAAGAGGGAGTTAGATATGGCCCTTGTGGCCAAGGGGATCAGAAGGTATGGAGAGAAGGCACGGGATACTGAGTTGGATGATCAGCCATGATCATATTGAATGGTGGTGCAGGCTCGAAGGGCCGAATGGCCTACTCCTGCACCTAATTTCTATGTTTCTATGTTTCACCCAGAGAATTGTGAATCTGTGGAATTCTTTGCCACAGTAGGCAGTGGAGGCCAATACACTGGATGTTTTCAAGCGAAAGTTAAATTTAGCTCTTAGGGCTAACGGAATCAAGGGATATGGGGAGAAAGCAGAAACGGGGTACTGAATCTGGATGATCAGCCATGATCGTATTGAATGGAGCTCGCTCGAATGGCTGAATGACCTACTCCTGCACCCATTTTCCATGTTTTTATCTGTTTCTAAATGTAGAAATCATGTGTAGAAATCACGTGCAGAAATCACGTGTAGAAATCATGTGGATAAATCACGTGTAGAAATCACGTGTGGAAATCACGTGTGGTAATCACGTGCAGAAATCACGTGCAGAAATCATGTGTAGAAATGACGTGCAGAAATCATGTAGAAATCATGTGCCGAAATCACGTGTAGAAATCACGTGTAGAAATCATGTGACTGTCTGTATGGAGTTTGTGTGTTCTCCCTGTGACTACGTGAGTGTTCTCCGGGTGCTTAGGTTTCTTCCCACAAACCAAAGACGTGCAGGTTTGTAGGCTAATTGGCTTGTGTGTGTATAGGATATGAAACTGCGCTAACATAGAACTAGTGTATGGGTAATTGATGGTCTATCCTGGAAGTGCTTCAAGGCAGTTCATAGTCTGGAGTTGAGATGGAGGTTGTAGTGTTCAATAGCCTGATGATTGCAGGGAAGAAGAAGGTGTTCCCTAATCTGGGTGTTACAGTTTTCAGGCTCCTGTACCTTCTTCCCGATGGCAGGAGTGATATGAGAGCCAGAATGGTGAGGGTATCTGATGATGCTGGCTGCCTTTTTGAGGCAGTGACTGCTGTGGATCCCTTCGATAGCAGGGAGGTCAGCAGCTGTGATGGACCACTTTGCTCCATTAGTTCATGAACATTCATCACATTACACGGTGGAGCTGGGGTAGAGTTGCTGCCTCACAGCACCAGAGACCCGGGTTTGATCCTGACTACAGGTGCTGTCTGTATGGAGTTTGTACGTTCTCCCCGTGACCACATGGGTTTTCTCCAGGTGCTCCGGTTTCAGATTCAGATTCAACTTTAATTGTCATTGTCAGTGTACAGTACAGAGACAACGAAATGCATTTAGCATCTCCCTTGAAGAGCAACATAGCAAACGATTTGAATTAAAAAAAAAAAATAATAATAATAAGTGTCCGGGGGGGGGGGGGGGGGGGTGGGTGTTTGGCAGTCACCGAGGTACGTTGTTTAGTAGAGTGACAGCCGCCGGAAAGAAGCTGTTCCTCGACCTGCTGGTTCGGCAACGGGGGGACCTGTAGCGCCTCCCGGATAGTAGGAGGCGAATTTCCTCTCATATTTTGAAAGACATGCAGGTTTGTAGGTTAATTGGCTTCTGAAAATTGTCCCTAGTGTGTAGGATAGTGCTAGCGTACGGGTGATTGTTGGTCAGTGTAGATTTGGTGGGCCGAAGGGCCTGTTTCCATGCTGTAACTCAATATGCATCTTGTTATGTGTCATGTTAAGATCTTATAGAGGTGGATAAAATCATGAGAGGAATAGATCGGGTAGATGCACAGAGTCTCTTGCCCTGAATAGGTGATTCAAGGAGCAGAGGACATGGGTTTAAGGTGAAGGGGAAAAGATTTCAGAGGAATCTGAGGGTACATTTTTTCACACAAAGGGTGGTGGGTGTATGGAACGAGCTGCCGGACGAGGTAGTTGAGGCAGGGACTATCCCAACGTTTAAGAAACTGTCAGACAGGTGCAGGGATAGGACAGGTTTGGAGGGAAATGGGCCAAAAGCAGGCAGGTGGGACTAGTGTAGTTGAGACATGTTGGCAAGTGTGGGCAAGTTGGGCAGACGGGCCTGTTTCCACACTGTATCACTCTATGACCAGAATGGCTCGTTGGTAAAATCGCTCCTCTGGGATAATTTAAGCATCTTTGATGCCACCGAGCCAAGCACAGTGAGATCAAATGTGAGGAATGAGGAGATGGGCGCAAAAAGCTGGAGTAACTCAGCGGGACAGGCAGCATCTCTGGAGAGAAGGAATGGGTGACGTTTCGGGTCGAGACCCTTCTTTAGTCTGATTCATTGCACCCGATCCTTCTCTCCAGAGATGCTGCCTGTCCCACTGAGTTACTCCAGCTTTCATGTGTCCATCTTCGGTTTAAACCAGCATCTGCAGTTCCTTCCTACACAAGACTGAGGAGATGTGATTCTGAATGTCAACGTTATTCTGGCGAGTCGGCTACTGGTGGGCCCCACAGCTTAAAGGTCAGCTTCCTTGATGTGAGGCACTGATGTGCTGCAGCTCCCCTATGAGATGAACTTAATCTCCAAGATGATGCGCAGTTCATCGAAGGAGCCGGCTTTGAACTCATCGCCCTCAGAGCGAGCTGCACAATGAGACCACTCACTGACAAAGGTCACGGCATTCCTGCTACATATTTGAATGGGTGCGTGCGTGAGTCATGTAACATTTCGAAGCTCTTCGAGAACCTTGTGTCCTGGTGTCGAGACAACAACCTTCCTCTCAACGTCAGCAAGACAAAGGAGATAGTGATGGATTTCAGGAAGTGAATCGGTACACATACCCCAGCTTGCATTGATGGTGCTGGTGGAAAACATCAAGTTCCTAGGAGGCAATATCACAGATAAAAGCTGTCCAGGGTCTGACCTCCCCAGAGGAGCATGGGTGAAGCTCAACAGACTATGTACTGGAAGTTGGGCGTTTCAATGCCAGCGTGTGGAGATGGGGGCTCCGCCAGAGCCCAGCCTGTGAATGCGGAGCAGAACAACAGGCAGCCAACCATGTCTTCTCTGCCTGCTCTACCACCCACCAAATGGAGCTCAGGGCCTGGTAGACATTGACGCAGAGACAACAACCTGGCTGCTCAACACTCGACTTGAGATCTAATAATGCCCCTGTCCCACTTAGGAAACCTGAACGGAAACCTCTGGAGACTTTGCGCCCCACCCAATGTTTCCGTGCGGTTCCCGGAGGTTGCAGGTGGTTGCCGGAGGTTGCAGGTAGTGGAAGCAGGTAGGGAGACTGACAAAAACCTCCGGGAACCGCAGGGAAACCTTGGGTGGGGCGCAAAGTCTCCAGAGGTTTCCGTTCAGGTTTTCTAAGTGGGACAGGGGCATTAACTATTCCTTTGGTTTATTTATGTTTCATTCGCCAGAAGCAAGAAAAAGAATATCACCAACAACATCTCCTGAGCCACTCATATTGAAGCAATGACCAAGAAAGCACACTAACACCTCTACTTCCTGAGAAGGCTTGGGAAGGTTGTCATGCCCCCTACAGCTCTCACCAACTTCTACAGAAGTGCCGTGGAAAGCATTTTACAGGATGCATCACAGCATGGTTTGGGAACAGCTCCATCCAAGACCGTAAGAAACTGCAGAGAGTTGTGGATGTAGCCCAGACCATCGCAAGAAACCAACTTCCCTTCTATTGACTCCACCCATGCATTGGCAAGGCCACCAGCATAATCAACGACCAGTTTCACCCCGGTCACTCCCTATACTCCCCTCTTCCATTAGGCACGAGATACAGAAGTTTGAAAACACACACACCTCCAGATTCAGGGACAGTTGCACTGAGCTGTCCTCTCATCTGCTAGAGAGTGGACCTGATCTCCCATTGGAGACCTTGGAACTGGCTTTAATTGGACTTTATTGGACTTTAATGTTATTTGTTGCACTAAATAGTGTGCCAGTTATCCTTTATCTGTACAGTGTGGACAGCTTGATTGTAATCACGTGCAGTCTTTCTTTGACTGGGTAGCCCGCAAACACAAGCTGTTCACTGTACCTCGGTACACGTGACAATTATACACTAAATGAAACTTTATAGGACGTTGGTCAGGCTACATTTGGACTATTGCGTGCCATTCTGGTCGCCCCATTACAGGAACGATGTGGAGGCTTTGGAGAGGGTGCAGAGGTTTAGCAGAATGTTACCTGTATTAGGGGTATCAGATATTGGGAGAGGTTGGACAGACTTGGATTGCTTTCCATGGAACTCCAGAGGTTGTGGGGAGACCTGATAGAGGTTTATAGCATTGTGAGATGCACAGATAGAGTAGACAGTCAGAATCTTATTCCCAGGATAGAAATATCAAATACTAGCGGTCACCGCTTTATGGTGAGAGGGGCAACGTTTAAAGGAGATGTGTGGTGCAACTATTTTACAGAGAAGGTGGTGTGTGGCTGGCACACACTGCCAGGGGTGGTGGTTGGAGCAGATACGATATTTGTATTACTGGTACTTAAGAGACACGGTAGTCATGGTGGCGCAGCGATAGAGTTGCTGCCTTACAGTTAATGCAGCGCCGGAGACCCGGGTTCGATCCCGACTACGGGTGCTGTCTGTACGGAGTTTATACATTCTCCCCGTCTGTCCAAGTCTATCCAACCTCTCCCCGCATCTAATACCCTGCGTGGGATTTTTCTGAGATCTTCGGTATCCTCCCACACTCCAAACACGTACAGGTTTGTAGGTTAATTGGCTTGGTGTAAATGGTAAAATTGTCCCTAGTGTGTGTAGGAGAGTGTTAATGTGCGGGGATCGCTGATCGGCACGGACCCGGTGGGCCGAAGGGCCTGTTTCCGCTCTGTATCTCTAAACTAAAACTAAAAACTAAACATTTGGATAGGCATATCGATACGCAGCGGGATATGGAGCATGCGCTGGTAGATAAGAAATGCGTTTGAATAGGAGACCCTCAGATTATAATTGGACTTTACTGAACCTTATCTTGCACTAAACAGGAAAGCAGACTATTATCTAAATGGTGGCCGACTAGGAAAAGGAAAGATGCAGCGAGACCTGGGTGTCATGGTACACCAGTCATTGAAAGTAGGCATGCAGGTGCAGCAGGCAGTGAAGAAAGCGAATGGTATGTTAGCTTTCATAGCAAAAGGATTTGAGTACAGGAGCAGGGAGGTTCTACTGCAGTTGTACAGGGTCTTGGTGAGACCACACCTAGAGTATTGCGTACAGTTTTGGTCTCCAAATCTGAGGAAGGACATTATTGCCATAGAGGGAGTGCAGAGAAGGTTCACCAGACTGATTCCTGGGATGTCAGGACTGTCTTATGAAGAAAGACTGGATAGACTTGGTTTATACTCACACAGTATAACGTGCACACTCCACACAGACAGCAGCTGAGGTCAGGATCGAGCCGGGGTCTCTGGCGCTGAGAGATGGCAACTGTAATCTTGCACCACTGCAACAACAAACAGCTTCTCTTTGTAGCTCGGTACACGTGACAATAAACAAAACTAACCTGAATATGTTCAACGGTGTGAACATTGACTTCTCTATCTCTACATTGGCGAGACCAAGCGCAGGCTCGGCGATCACCTCCACTCAGTCCGTCTTAACCTACCTGATCTCCCGGTGGCTCAGCACTTCAACTCCCCCTCCCATTCCCAATCTGACCTTTCTGTCCAGGGCCTCTTCCATTGTCAGAGTGAGGCCCAGCGCAAATTGGAGGAACAGCACCTCATATTTCACTTGGGTAGTTTACACCCCAGCGGTATGAACATTGACTTCTCTAACTTCAGACAGCCCTTGCTTTCTCTCTCCATCCCCTCCCCAGATCTCCCACCAATCTTACTGTCTCCGACTACATTCCATCTTTGTCCCCACATCAGTCTGAAGAAGGGTCTCGACCCGAAAAGTCTCCCATTCATTCTGTCCACAGATGCTGCCTGAACCGCTGAGTTGCTCCACCATCTCGTGTCTACCTAAAAATGTTCAACACAAACATTGTGATCTGAAGGGCCTATTCTCAACTGTTCAATGTGTAGGAAGGAACTGCAGATGCTGGTTTAAACCGAAGATAGACACAAAATGCTGGAGTAACTCAAAGGGCCAGGCAGCATCTCTGGAGAAAAGGAATGGGTGACGTTTCGGATCAAGACCCTTCTCCAGACTGATGTTAGGGGAGAGGGAGGTACATAGATAAGGAAGTGTGAGGTGTGAAAAAAGGGTAAAGGGAATGTAGATCATTGTTCTACTGTTCAATGTTCTCTGTTCTATACAGCTGTATTTTTAGCCAGTGGGACAATTGATCCAGAAGCAGACTAAATATGTAGGAAGGAACAGCAGATGCTGGTTTGCACTGAAGATAGACACAAAATGTTTGAGTAACAGCGTTCTGGCAGCATCTCTGGAGAGAAGGAATAGGTGACATTTGGGGTCGAGACCCTTCTTCATACTCACTTTTTGGGTGGTAGAAGAGTCTGAAGAAGTGACTCGACATCAAACGCCACCTATTCCTTTTCTCCAGAGATGCTGTCTGACCCGCTGAGTTACTCCAGTACTTTGTGTCTGACCCAGAAACAGGCAGTGGAAATTTGTAGAGTCCATGCCAACCAGCGATCACCGCGCACTAGCACTGGGGACAATTTACATTTATAACAAACAAATAGAAACATAGAAACATAGAAATTAGGTGCAGGAGTAGGCCATTCGGCCCTTCGAGCCTGCACCGCCATTCAATATGATCATGGCTGATCATCCAACTCAGTATCCCATACCTGCCTTCTCTCCATACCCTCTGATGCCCTTAGCCACAAGGGCCACATCTAACTCCCTCTTAAATATAGCCAATGAACTGGCCTCGACTACCCTCTGCGGCAGAGAGTTCCAGAGATTCACCACTCTCTGTGTGAAAAAAGTTCTCTGCACTCCCTCTATGGCAAATAGACCTACAAACTTGTACGTCTTTGGAGTGTGGGAGGAACGTCAAGTCAAGTGTCCTTTATTGTCATTCAGACATTTCAGTCTGAACGAAATTGTATACCTTGCTGTCATAACATAGAATAAAATAACCAAACACACACTTAACACAGTTTAACATCCACCGAACATCTCGAACAAACCGAACATCTCGGGGAAAACCTACGCAGGTCATGGGGAGAACGTGCAAACTCTGTCCAGGCAGCACCCGTAGTCACTTGCACTTCTGTTGTATTTTGCAGCTCGCTCTTTGCACCCAGTTACGAGGCAGCGAGTCGACAGGCCGAGCCGAGAGGCGGAGAGTCGATCACCCAGGAAAACGAGAGGCAAATCTACAAGACGGTCCTAGAAGGCGGAGACATACCCTTCCAGGGACTGAGTGGGTTGAGCAAGAGAACATCCAGCTCCTCTTCAACCAAAGGTGAACATGCTCATTGCAGTTCCATTTAGTTTGTAGTCACACGTACCGAGATACAGTGAAAAGCTTCTGTTGTGTGCTAACCAGTCGGCAGAAAGACAATACATGATTACAATCGAGCTGTTACCAGTGTAATGATACATGATAATGGAATGACGTCTAGTGCAAGGTAAAGCCAGTAAAGTCCGATCAAGGATAGTCCGAGAGTCATCAAGGAGGTAGATAGTAGTTCAGGACCACTCTCTAGTTGTGGTAGGATGATTCCATTGGGAAACAACCGGGAAGAAACTGACCCTGAATCTGGAGGTGTGCGTTTTCACACTTCTGTCCTTTTTGCCCGATGGGAAAGGGGAGAAGAGGGAGTGGCCAGGGTGAGACATGTCCTTAATCATGCTGGCTGGCCTTGCCGGGGCAGCGTGAGGTGTAGATGGAGTCAATGGAAATGAAGTTGGTTTGTGTGATGGTCTGGGCTGTGTCCATAATTCACCCAAATGTCCATCAGTGGTTTATGCAGAACCTCGCGTCTACTCGTTACTAACCTGCCCCGTCAATGGGAACTCACCCCAATGGAGGGAGGGCATGTGGATGGATGAACACTTTATTATTACATGTGACTAGTCACAATGATATTCTTTGTTTGCATTCTCGAGGTATGCAAAGAGTGGCCACATAAAGGGCACGGACAAAGTTACAAAGTATCCCATGCCGGGTCCTCCTTTGTTCTTTTGCCCCCCCTCCCCCCCTCACAGCAGCCCCCCCCACGTCGGGTCCTCCTTTGTTCTTTTGCCCCCCCCCTCCCCCCCCCTCACAGCAGTCCCCCCACGTCGGGTCCTCCTTTGTAATCTCCCCTTATAACACACAGCCCTCTGCTCACTCAGCCACCATCCCGACACTGTTATTAAACCTGCTGACAAGGGAGGTGCTCTTGTAGTCTGAGGCCAGGCATTGGCTCTCGAACACTTCCTCATCCCCACCCCATGACCATGACCCCACAGATGAACACCAGACCACCATCTGACAAGCTGTTGGAAGAAGGGTCTCGACCTGAAACCTCACCTACCATGTTCTCCATAGATGCTGCCTGACCTGCTGAGTTACGCCAGCACCCAAGTTATTCAACGGTCTGAGCTATAGGGAGAGGTTGAGTAAGCTGGGTCTTAATTCCTTGGAGCGCAGGAGGATGAGGGGTGATCTTATAGAGGTGTATAAGATCAGAAGGTGAATAGATCAGATAGATGCACAGTCTGTTGCCCAGAGAAAGGCGAATCGAGAACCAGAGGACATAGGTTTACGATGAAGGGGAAAAGATTTAATAGGAATCTGAAGGGTAACCTTTTCATATAAAAGGTGGTGGTCATATGGAGTAAGCTGCCAGAGGAGGTATGCTGGAGTAACTCAGCGGGACAGGCAGCATCTCTGGAGAGAGGGAATGGGTGAAGTTTCGGATCAAGACCCTTCTTCAGACTGATGTGGGGGGAGAGGGAGGTACATAGATAAGGAAGTGTGAGGTGTGAGAACAGGACAAAGGGAATGGAGATCATTGTTCTACTGTTCAATGTTCCCAGTTCTATGGAGCTGTATTTTTAGCCAGTGGGACAATTGACCCAGAAGCAGTCCAAATATGTAGGAAGGAACAGCAGACGTTTTGGGTTGAGACCCTTCTTCGGACATGGATAGGACGAATTTGGAGGGATATGGGCCAAACGCGGGTAGGTGGGACCAGAGTAGTTGGGACGTTGGGCAAGTTGGGCTGAAGGGCCTGTTTCCATGCTGGGTCACTCTATGCTTCTAGGCCTCTGTGTCCTTTTATATAGATGTTCACTGAAGGTTTAGCCCCTTCCCTTTGGTTTTGCTGGAGCCAGTGGCCCTTCAATGTTAAGATTCAGAGCTCATGTCCTGATAACGCTTCAATGGTTGGAAAGCACAAGATTTCGTAATTTAGTTTAGTTTAGAGCTACAGCGTGAAAACAGGCCCACCAAGTCCGTACTGACCAACAATCACCCCGTACACTAGCACTATCCTACACGCTAGGGCCAATTTACAAGAGGGACAATTAACCAACAAATCTGCACGTCTTTGGAGGGTGGGAAGAAACCGGAGCACCCGGAGATAACCCATGCGGTCACAGGAAGAATGTGCAAACTGTATAGACAGCACCCGAGGTCAGGATTGAACCCGGGTCTCTGGCGCTGTAAGGCAGCAACTCTACCGCTGTGCCATCGAGCTGTCCATAATGTCTGGGTTGTTTGTGGTACTGGTGTTGGAATTGCACAAACTAGGGACATTAGGAGGATCTATATATTCCTGGCATGGGTAGTTTAGCAATGTGATTCAGAGCCAAGGATTGGAGTTTGACTTCATCTCCAAACTAGTTTCCATCACGATCCATCAGTCTTCTCAGCAGCCTTCAACCCACCATATACTCAGTGGGGCAGAATGAACAGGTTGTGGACCGGGCAAAGTCTATGTGCAGCTTGCTTCTACCATGAGGTCCATGTAGCAACACACACAAGGAGGCAGCAGAGTGCAGCCTATCCCCTGCATTGATAATGACCTTCCATTGACTGCATACAGCAGCAGACCACAAAACCTCCCCTGACCATTCATGTCTGGCATTGCAGGCTTACTAACTAGTTGGCCTTTCACACACTTAAGGGCCTGTCCCACTGTACGACGTAATTCAAGAGTTCTCCCGAGTGTCCCCTGATTCGAACTCGGAGAATTACGGTAATACTCGGGGGCTCTCGTGGACATTTTTCACAGTGCTGAAAAAACGTCACGAGTTTCTGCGTTTCCAGAGTACCTGCCGTTAGCATTACGAGCCGCTACGGGACATCTACAAGCTCAAATGTAGCGCCTACGTACATTCTACGTACTTACCACGAGTTTGATTTTTTTTTTAAACTCGGGAGAGCTCTTGAATTATCTCGTACAGTGGGCAGGCCCTTGACCCTCAATCTGAAGGAGAGTTAATGGTGCAAATAGACACAACAAACTGGAATAACTCAGCGGGTCCAGACAGCATCTCAGGAGGAAAGGGTTGAGACCCTTCTTCAGATGGAGAGAGTTAATGGCCTTCCTTTATTTAAGAAGGGACCTATTCCTATACTGCCGGAACGGCAGAGTTACTCCAGCATTTTGTGTCTAACTGCAGTATAAACCAGCATCTGCAGTTCCTTCCTACACAATTTGGATCCAAAATTGGCTTGGTGATATGGATTTGAGAAGGGCAGCAGAGATGAACAAGCTGGTGGATCTTAATCAGTGGAGTCAGTCAATGGGGAAAATCCTGAGGAAACTGGAGATCGTGGAGAAAACCCATGCAGGTCACGGGGAGAACGTACAGACAACACCTGTAGTCAGGATCGAACCTGGGTCTCTGGCGCAGCAAGGCAGCAACTCTACCGCTGCGCCACCGTGCCACCCTTGATTGAAGAGATAACAATGATGATTGGTGAAGGCAGAACAGTAGGCATTGTCCACATGGATGTAGTGAGGCTTTTGACAAGGTTCCAAGTGATAGGGTGGTGCAGATGGTAAAGGTATATGGGATCCAGGGCAAACAGCCAGGAAGCCACCTCAGATTTCGCTTGGGCAGCTTACACCCCAGCGGGATGAATGTTGATTTCTCTATGTAACCCTTGCATCCCCTGACTCTCTGTCCCGCCCCCACCCTAGTCATACGAGTTTCACTGTTGTCCTGTTGAGTTTGCATAACTCGTTATCACAGAGCCCACAGCCAACAATGGATCATTGTGGGCTCCACCTTTTTGCACATCTTTCATTCATTTGGTCTATATCTCTCTATATCATCGTCTACATCTCTCGTCCCCCCCCCCCCCCCCCCTGACCCCTGACCCTTAGTCTGAAGAAGGGTGTCGTCCCGAAATGTCACCCATTCCTTCTATTTAGAGATGCTGCCTGACCCGCTGAGTTACTCCACCTTTTTGTGCCTAACTTTGGTTTAAACCAGCCTTTGCAGTTCCTTCCTATATAATCTGGATCCAAATTTGGCTTGGTAATTTGGGGGCAGAATGTAGATGTGTATAGATGTTTTTCTGCTTGGAAGTCTGTGACCAGTGGTGTACCGTGAGGATCTGTACTGGGACCCTTGTTGTTTGATGAAAGAAAAATGTTAAATGGGATTCGAGGGGCAAATTTATTTTTACAATGTTGGGTTGATCTCTGGAACTTGCTACCCGAGGAGGTGATGGAATCAGATACAATCATTACATTGAAGAGACATTTAGAGACCTGTGAATAGAGAAGGCACACAAGGGTGTGGACTTAATGTGAGCAATTCCAGTTAGCGTAGATGGGCAACAAAGGTCAGTACGGATGTGGTGGGCTGTTCCCTGCTGTATGGCTCTATGACACATCCAAGACAGGTCGTAGGTAAGATCTAAGGTGACACAAAGTGGTGGAGTAACTCAGCGGGTCACGCACCGTCTCTGGAGAAAATTGGATGGGTAACGTTTCGGGTCGAGACCAGTTCTCATTGAAACTTCATTGCAACTTACCCAATAGTGCAAGGACTGGATAGAGTTGATTTGAAGAGGTTGCTTCCGCAAGCGGGAGACCACAGCCTCAGGATAAGAGGACGAACCTTTAGAAAGGAAATGAAGAGGAAGTTCTTTAGTCAGAGGGTGGTGAACCTGTGGAATTAATTGCCACAGACAGCGGTGGAGGCCAAGTCATTGGATATTTTTAAGACGGGAAGTGATAGATTCTTGATTAGTACAGGTGTCAGGAGTTATGGGGAGAAGGCAGGAGAATGGGGTTGAATAGGAAAGATAGATCAGCCATGATTAAATGACGGAGTAGGCTTGATGGGCCGAATGGCCTAATTCTGCTCCAGGGATGTATGAACATGAGAAACTTCTTCAGACTGTAAGCAGGGGGTGGGATGGGGGTGAAGAACAGGAGCAATCAGGGCCGGTCACAAATGACCCCAGGTAGGTTGTTGCCTGGTAGGTCCAATGTTGGCTGGGGAAGGTTTGATCGCAAGAAACACAATGTGGAGAACTGTGGAACTGGTAAAATGACTAGGGTGAAGGAAGAGGGCAAGAGGGGAGGGGAGGGGAGGGGAATGAACGTAGTAGTTAATTAAAATGAGAGAATCCAATCTTCATACTGTTGGGATGTAAACTATCCCAGTAAAACATCAGGTGCAATTCCTCCAATTTATTTTCAATCTCCGCTTACAGAATATTAGATTAGATTAGATTAGATTATTTAATGACCACACAGTCAAGCTGGTGGAATTCAGGTTCAGTACAGGGTGTTATACAGTAGGCTGATTCCCATCAAACATAACATAAAAACATAAAAACACAACAACAAACAGTATAAAGTACATGCACGAGGTGGCTATGTGATGTTGTCATAGGGTGTTCAGAATTCGAATTGCATGTGGATAGAAACTGGCAATGAATGGCAATATATATTGGCAATGAATCCCATAGATTGACCACTCTCTGATGAAAGAAATTCCTCCTCATCTCTTTTTTAAACGTACCAAGACAAATTAATCTCTTCTGCGTGCATGAGATCCACACCTTACTATTCCCTGCATATCTTTGTGTCTATCTCATAGCCTTTTAAACGCTACTGTATCTTCCTCCACCACCACTCCTGGCAGTACATTCCAGGCACCCACCTTTGTCAAAGGGCAAAGTCTTTGGTATTTTCACCCTGGGGGGAAAGGCTTTGACTGTCTACCTTGTCTACGCTTCCCATCATTTTATATACTTCTATTAGATCTCTCCTCAGCCTCCGACACACCAGAGGAAGCAATCCACGTTTGTCCAACCTCTCCGTGCAGCAGGCAAAGTTTTGGTCAACCGCTTCTGCCCCCCCTCTCCAAAGCCCCACGATCCCTACCCCCCCTGCATTGGGGCAACGGGAACAGCGTACAATACCACCAATGCGGCCAAAAGTCAAGTCACATAAAGCCGTGTCATGACTTCCTGACTCCTATACTCAAAGTGTAAGGAGGAACTGCAGATGCTGGTTTAAACCGAAGACAGATAACAAATATCTCAGCGGGTCAGGGAGCATCTCTGGAGAAAAGGAATAGGTGACATTTTGGGTCGAGACCCTTCTTCAGACTGAGAAACGGGAGAAAGGGAAACTAGAGATACAGACAATAAATAGGAGAAATAATGCGCAAAAAGCAATGATAATCAAGGATAGGTGGAGCCCACAATGGTCTGTTGTTGGCTGTGGGCTCGGTGATATCACGTTATACAGATTTATACTCAATGCCCTGACCGATGAAGGTAAATATACCATATGTCCTCAGTTCCACTCTTATCCACCCATGCTGCTATTTTCAGGGCTATTGAATTGTACCCCAAGATTCCTGTGTATGTTAGTACTGTTAAGGGTCTTGCCATTAGCTGTTCGTTTTATCCATTGATAATGGTGAGATGTGTATACAATAGTTTACTAACACGTTTTATTCTAACATTTGTGTCTGTTCTGTTCCGCACGCTTTCCAGTGGATACTAAAGGTGGGAAAGGCCACAGCATTTCAACTACGTCAGTTAATAGTACAGCAGATATCTCTAGTTCTGTGCTAAGTTATAAATGTAGACCTAAGAAGTCCCTAGCGGCAGCAAAATCCTGCATATTTGACATCCTTCCCTCCAAGTTCAAACCCAAGTTAGCTGTAAACGTCATTCTGGCCCAGGATAGAGAGAGTGTCTCTCCACAGAGAGCACAGAGCTGTGAGAACCTTCTCGGTGATGGTGATGGCTACCAGCTGGACAACAGGAGATCGGTGGTGAAGGAAACCAGGCAGAGCTGTGAGTCTCTCTTGCTCCAAGAGGCAGAGGAGCCACCTCTTTGTTTGAGTGATGAGCGGAGAGGGCAGGAGTTGGATGGCACAGCGAGAAGATGCCCGTACCTACACGGCCTTGTTGATGATGCTGCCCACTTTACCCAGCCTGGAGCCAATGTGGACCGGATCAGTGGGCCGGTGCCCCCGCCAGCCGGCGCCTGCTCCTCGGTGGAGTCACGGTTCGAGAGCGGTCCGCGGGTCGGGGACGAGCGGGGCAGGGTCCGGGGGGAGTCGGACGGCCCCCCGTGGTCTTCCGTGTCCTCCAGGGTCAGCCAGTTTGAGCAGATCATCCAGAGGTCCCAGTCGATGCCTTCCCTGGATCTGGGCAGCGACTCGACGGCGTGCAGGAGCCCGTTGCCCTCTCCCTCCGTGCCATACATGCAGCTGGCAAAATCAGCCGAGTCCCTCTTAGACCTCCCGCCCTGGGGCAAGGAGACCCTGGCCGACGTGCAGATCACCGTCCACCGAGCTTCAGCCTCGGGCAGCGAGGTGGAGGAGGTGGCTGCAGGCCACGGTGAGGTGGTGGTCTCCGAGATGCCCTCTCCTTGCCCCGACCCCGAGCTCGTCTGCCTGTCCACCCTACCGGGGGACATCTGTGCCAACAGGCGGCCATCCCTCACCACGCACGATGCCAGCCAACACAAGGAACCCCTCCTCACCACTGGCACCAGCTTCACTGCCCTTCCCCGGCACGTGGGACCTGCAGACCCCCAGGCGACCACGCCACATCATCCGCTCCCTCTCTCCAGGAACCTCTACCTCCTGAGCCCAAGGCCATTCAGGCTCAAAAGGCCCTCTCCGCACAAGTTCCGAAACCCCTTCGCCTTGGTGGACTCGGCCAGCCAGACCGAGGTGGAGGACAAGGCGGGAGGTTTGCTGGCTCGACCAGTCGCGCTGAGGCGGCAGCCCAACGCAAAGCCGCCACACCCCACCCGCACGACTTCCATTCACGTCGTGGAAGCGCTGAGACGCTCGGCTGTGACCACACCTGCCCGGGATGGCGGCATCTCGGGTTCTGATCTCTCTAATGGAAGACATGCGCCATTGGGTGCGCCCGGTCCAAACCGCAGTCGGCGCAGCGAGGTGGAGATGTCTCCTCAAGGTGGACCTTCCAGTAACTCAACAACGCTCGGTCTCTCTGCACTCTCTCTTCCTGTGTTTCTACTCCAACATTTATCCCACCCCCTACCCAATCTACAAGTCCCAGCATGTCTTCACCTCTACAGTCAGTGATGTTACTTCTCCTTGGAGCCTCTGCTGTTTGACACCATAATCCTCCTGCAGAGAGTGGATGTGGAGCGGATGTTTCCACTAGTGGGAGAGTCTAGGTCCAGAGGTCATAACCTCAGAATTAAAGGACGTTCCTTTAGGAAGGGGATGAGGAGGAATTTCTTTAGTCAGAGGGTGGTAAATAAGTGGAATTCATTGCCACAGACGGCTGTGGAGGCCATCAATGGATATTTTTTAAGGCAGAGATAAATAGATTATTGATTAGTACAGGTGTCAGGCAAGAAGGCAGGAGAATAGGGTTAGGAGTGATAGATCAGCCATGTTTGAATGGCAGAGTAGCTGAATGGCCTAATTCTGCTCCTATCACTTATGAACTTAGACATAAAGTGCTGGAGTAACTCAGTGAGTCACACAACATCTCTGGAAAACATGGATAGGTGACGCTTCGGGTCTGGACCCATTTTCTCCAAAGATGCTGCCTGACCCGTTGAGTTACTTCAACGCTTTGCGTCTATCTTTGGTAGAGTCTGAAGAAGGTTCCCGACCCGAAACGCCACCTATCCTGTTTCTCCAGAGATGCCGCCTGACCCACTGAGTTACTCCAGCACTTTGTGTCTATCTTTGGTATAAACCTGCATCTGCAGTTCTACTTTTTAACTCGAGTTGTTGACTGCCTATGGTCAGTTTGCCTTGTAAGTAAAGAAGTATTTTATGATCCTGGTCTCAAGATTACATATTGCCAGCTTAGAAAGACCCTGGTGTACAACTAATAGCAACTGTATTAAATTGGTGATTCAGGAATCCCGTGGTCATGGAAATAGAAGACCCCCCCGCCCCCCCAGTTGAAATGTTCACCCTAAACCCTCTTGCATCGTACGGTCCCACCCAACCATTTAGACTGAATCTTTACCCTAGCTCTCAATACATTGATACTGGAGTGGTAGGAGGTCCTAACTCACAAATTGCAACTGCCCTTTCTCTAACTCACGGCAGATACAAGATCTACCTCAATAAAAGATGATAGACAGTAGACAATAGACAATAGGTGCAGGAGTAGGCCATTTGGCCCTTTGTGCCAGCACCGCCATTCAATGTGATCATGGCTGATCATCCCCAATCAGTACCCCGTTCCTGCCTTCTCCCCATATCCCCTGACTCCGCTATTTTTAAGAGCCCTATCTATCTCTCTCTTGAAAGATGCAGTAACCTTTACAATAGCACTGTTTAAGAAGCATTTAGGACAGGTTTTCGAGGGATATGGGCCAAAACATAGGCAGGTGGGACTAGTGTAGATGGGGCATGTTGGTCGGTATGGGCAAGTTGGGCCGAAGGGCCTGTTTCTAGGCTGTATTGCTCTCTAACCTCATATTCCGCTTGGGTAGCTTACAACCCAACTGTATGAACTTTGAATTTTACAAACTCTCGCACTATCCTTTCTTCCCTCAACATCCCCTCCTCCATTCCCTTCCCCCCTCCTCCACTGTGCCCCTCCTGGACTTGCACCTATGTCTCCCAACCCCCTCCATTCCTTGCACTAGTTTCTAAATTTGCAGCTCTTTAATCCTTTTGTCTCACACCTTTTTGTGGCACAGTTGCGTAATGGTAGAGTTGCTGCCTTACAGCGGTAGAGTTGCTGCCTTACAGCAACAAAGATCCTGGTTCGATCCTGACCAAACTGTACGGAGTTTGTACGTTCTCTCTCTGCGAGGAATTTCTCCAATGCTCCACTTTCCTCCCACATTTCAAAGACGTGCAGGTCTGTAGGTTAATTGGCTTCTGTATATTGCCCCGAGCATAGAACTAGTGTACGGGTGATCAATGGTCGGCATAGACTTGATGGGCCGAAGGGCCCGTTGCCACGCTGTATCTCTAAACTAATCCCTAAACCAAACCTTCCATGTTTCCATCTCTGCCTTTTGTCCATCATCTGCCTTACCAAACCTCCCCCCCCCCCCACCTCACCTGTATCAACTTATTACCTGCGAGGCTTAGTCCTGCCCCTCCTACCTACCAGCTTCCTTCCCCGTCCCTCTTATAATCAGTCTAAAGAAGGGTCCCGACATGAAACGTCACCTATCCATGTTCTCCAGAGATGCTGCCTGACTCGCTGAGTTGCACTAGCAATTGATGTCTTCCCATAGTCATGTTATCGAATGCAAAGATGTGTGTATATACGTCTATGTATATAGGTTCACACTGACACATAGACCATTAGACACACTGACACATAGACCATTAGACACACTGACACATAGACCTCTTGGTAGCTTGTTTGCCTAGACTTTGTTGGTATTTACTGCTGGCTTTAGCAGCCAGTTACTCAAAATCTACCCAAGAACCACAAATTAGTGGCACAGCGGTAGAGTTGCTGCCTCACAGCGCCAGAGACCTGGGTTCGATCCTGACTACGGGTGCTGTCTGTACGGAGTTTGTACGTTCTCCCTGTGACTGCATAGATTTTACCCGGGAGCTCCGGTTTCCTCCCACACTCCAAAGACATATAGGCTTGTAGGTTAATTGGGTTGGTAAAATTGTAAATTGTCCCTAGTGTATGTGGGACGGTGCTAATGTGCGGGGATCTCTGGTCGACATGGACTCTGTGGGCAGAAGGGTCTGTTTCCACACTGTATCTATAAGCTAAACTAAAAATAAACTAGAGTTGGCTTTTAATTGCTTGGTCCAGGATAGTTTCTCTCAACCGTAGAGATGTGGAAAAATATAGGGAGGGAATTGAGTTTAGTTTATTGTCACGTGTACCGAGGTACAGTGAAAAGATTTTGTTGCATGCTAACCAGTCAGCGGAAAGACTATACATGATTACAATCGAGCCTTTCGCAGTGTACACATACATGATAAGGGAATAATGTTTAGTGCAAGGTAAAGCTGGTAAACTCCAATCAAAGACAGCACAAGGGTCTCCAAAGAGGTAGATAGTAGCTCTGGACTGCTCTCTGGTTGTGGTAGGATGGTTCAGTTGCCTGATAACAGCTGGGAAGAAACTGTCCCTGAATCTGGAGGTGTGTTGCCGGGTCCACAGCTGCCGGAAGTGGGAGAAGGAAACTGGGAACGTTCGTGGTCCGGAATTAGAGGAATGCCGATCCAGGAAGCTGGAGCGACAGAGATTGTCCCAATAGTGAGGGGAACTGGACTGTAGAGAGATTATGTAAAGGGATAGGAATTTTATTACGCTTGATGTGTTACTGGACCAGCAGTTACCGATTATTCCCCTTTAGCTTTGTATTAATGTTGTGTTCAAAAGGGCAGCTAGTGGATGTTGTAGATAAGCTATCAAGGTTCACACTGGTAAGTGGTGATATAGGTGATTAAAGCAAGTGGCTCCTCTTCACACTCCTCTTTATACCCTGAGTAGGGTCATGAGTATAGTTGGGACACAGCTACAAAATGCTGGAGTAACTCAGCGGGTCAGGCAGCATCTCTGGAGAAAAGGAGTAGGTGACATTTCGGGTTGAGACCCTTCTTCAGGCGCTTCTTCAGAAGTTGGGAGGTCATGTTGCAGTTGTATAAGGCATTTGCGCTCAGTTTTGGTCGCCATGTTATAGGAAAGATGTTGTCAATCTGGAAAGGGTACAGAGAAGATTTACAAAGATGTCGCCATGTTTCAAGGGCCTGAGCTAGGGGGAAAGGTTGAGCAGGCTAGTTCTTTATTTCTTGGAGTGCAGGAGGATGAGGGGGTGATCCTATAGCGGTAATATCATGAGAGGTGGATGGAGCAAGTTGTCGGAGGAGGTAGTTGGTGTCAAAATGTTTAAGAGACATTTGGCAGGTACATGGATAGGACAGATTTAGAGGGATATGAGCCAAATGTGGACAGGTAGTACTAGTGTAGATGGGGCATGTTGGTCGGTTTGTACTAGTTGAGACGAAGGGCCTGTTTCCACACTGACTCGAAGACTCTGTGGGCCTCCCCTCCACCTCCAGCAGTTCTGAAGCAACCTAAGATCTTGATCATTATAGATTTTAGTTTAGTTTAGTTTTGAGATACAGCGCGGCAACAGGCCCTTCGGCCCACCAAGTCCGCACCGACCAGCGATCACCCATTCACACACTAGTTTAGTTTGGAGATACAGCGTGGAAACAGGCTCTTCGGCCCACCGAGTCTGCACAACAATTCTATCCTGCACACTAGGGACAATTTGCAGAAGCCAATTAACCTACAAACCTGTACATCTTGAGAGTGTGGGAGGGAACCGGAGCACCCAGAGAAAACCCACGCAGGTCACGGGGAGATCGTGCAAACTCCGTACAGACATCACCGAAAGTTAGGATGGAACCCGGGTCTCTGGCGCTGTGAGGCAGCAACTCTACCTCTGCATCAGGGCCCTGCCCAAATTGATGAAGGAAGTCAGTGATGCTGGAGTCTGGAAGTGTGTTCCAGCAAGGACCAGCACTTGGGCAAAGGGAGCCAACCCAGGGGGAAGCTGGTGTCGAGAGTGTCCATGGCCTTTGGCGATGGTTAACCTGATTGCCCTGTTGGGTAACCTGTTTCCTAAACTAAAATCAATGCTGATCAAGATCTTGGGTATATCAGTCAATGGTGAGATGAGGCCTAATGCTTTGTAGGTAATTGGTTTAGGGGGATATGGTTCAAGTGTGGGCAGGTAGGACTAGGGGCGGCACAGTGGCGCAGCAGTATTACTGCCTCACAGTGCGAGACCCAGGTTCGATCCAGACTATGGGCGCTGTCTGTACAGAGTTTGTACGTTCTCCCCGTGACCTGCGTTGGTTTTCTCCGAGATCTTCGGCTTCCTTCCACACTCCAAAGACGTACAGAAATGTTGGTTAATTGGCTTGGTATTGATGTAAAATTGTACCTAGGACAGTAGGACAGTGTTAATGTGCGGGGATTGCTGGATGGCACGGACTCGGTGGGCCGAAGGGCCTGATTCCGCGCTGCATCTCTAAACTAAATTAAACTAATCTTGTCCAAATCAGAGAGAAATTTTAGGCACAAGATGCTGGAGGAAGTCAGCAGGTCGGGCAGCATCTCTGGAGAAGGTAGACAAAAGTGCTGGAGAAACTCAGCGGGTGCAGCAGCATCTATGGAGCGAAGGAAATATGCAACGTTTCGGCCCAAAACCCTTCTTCAGACTGATGTGGGGTGGGGGGAGTGGCAGGGAGAAAGGAAGAGGATGAGCCCAAGGGCTGAGGGAAAACTGAGAAGGGGAGGAGACAGCAAGGGCTACCGGAAATTGGAGAAGTCAATGTTCATGCCGCTGGGGTGCAGACTGCCCAAGCGGAATATGAGCTGCTGCCCCTCCAATTTCTGGTGGTGCTCACTCTGGCCATGGAGGAGGCCCAGGACAGGAAGGTCGGATTCAGAATGGGAGGGGAGCATCTCTGGAGAAAATGGAGAGGGGGAAAGAACTGGGACCCACTCTCTCAGCAAAACCTGAATCCCAAAAACACTTACCTGCATTATTATACAGCATCTTTCTGAATCTAACTCAGTACACCTATAAATGACAATGGTAAATAAACACACAACATGGAGGCATAGAGCTGTATAACATTGAAACAGGCCATTCCTCCTACCTTGTCCGTACTAACCAAGATGGCATATTTCGCTAGTGATATTTGTCTGCATTTGATTCATAATCCCTCTAAACCCTTCCTCTCTATTTATTTATCTGAATGTATTTTAAAAGTTTAAATGTATCTGCATCTATAGCTTCTTTCTTTTTGGTCCAGTTTTCCCCTCACGGTCAGTCTGAAGAAGGGTGCGTCACCTATCCATGCTTTCCAGGGATGCTGCCTGACCCGCTGAGTTACCCCATCACCTCAGTGTCTGTCTTTAATATTAACCAGCACCTGTTGTTCCTTTTCATTACTTAGAGTGGACTTTTGTTTGCCTGGTTGCTGCAAGTTCTAAATGGTTGCACTTTTCATGCCAGTGTGACCCCAGCAATCTTCCAGCATCAGTCTTCTCGAACGTTAATCTATTTGATAAACTGCGATAAGCACTTCTTGTATTTACCAACCATTCACGGCAGGATTAAGTTTGCTACTGCACCTATGAAATTTCCCGTCAAGTTTAGTTTAGAGATACAGCACGGGAACAGGCCCACCGGCCCACCGTGTTGGCACCGACCAGCGATCCCACACACCAACACTGTCCCACACCCACTAGGAACAATTTACAATTTTTACCGAAGCCCCAATCAACCTACAAACCTGCACGTCTTTGGATTGTGGGAGGGAAGTGGAGGTCCCGGAGAAAACCCACGCAGGTCACGGGGAGAACGTACAAACTCCGTGCAGACAGCACCCGTGGTCTGGTTCGAACCCAGGTCTCCGGCGCCGTGAGGCAGCAACTCTCCCGCTGCGTTCCGTGCTGTCTCTTACGCTTTAAACGGTCATGTCGGCCGCGATGTGAGGATTAACTTTGCTTTGTGTTGTCTCCGGGTAGAATCGGACTCGGTGAGGTTGTCCACTCCGATCGAACGCATGGAGACCCCTGAGGAGATGTGTCGTCGCCGTCACGGGACAAAGAGGTGGGTCCGCACACAGTGACCGCTCCGGTGTCAGGTCAATGGCCTTTGGCCAGGGCAGTGTCTCAGTCAGTTTCGGTGTGTCGGAAGGAACTGCAGATGTTGGTTTCAACCGAAGATACACACAAAAAGCTGGAGTAACATCAGCGGGACAGGCAGCATCTCTGGAGAAAATGGATGGGTTACCTTTCTGGTCGAGACCCTTCCTCAGGCTGGTTAGAGAAACGAGAGGTGTAGATGGTGATGTGGAGAGATAAAGAACAATGAATGAAAGAGGCAAAAAAGTCACGATGATAAAGGAAACAGGCCATTGTTAGCTGTTTGTCGGGTGTAAACGAGAAGCTCTCGACCCGAAACGTCACCTACTATTTTCTCCAGAGATGCTGTCTGTCCCTCTAAGTTACTCCAGTTTTTTGTGTCTATATTTAGTTCAGTTTAGTTTATTGTCCCGTGTACCGAGGTACAGTGAAAAGCTTTTGTTGCATGCTAACCACTCAGTGGAAAGACAATACATGATTACAATCGAGCCGCCCACAGTGTACAGATACAGGAGATGGGGAGTAACGTGAATTAGCTCTAGATATAACATTGAATTAATTTTGATTAAAGATACTTCAAAGGTCGCCTACCATCTTGTGGATAAGCATTTCACAAGTTCTATGAGCTGAATTAGGCCATTTGGCCCATCAAGTCTATTTACTCTGTTAAGCCTAATGGCCTCTTCTACCTGTCTAGATTAATTGGTTATAATAGTTACACCTCATACAGAATGGAGATATACCCTTTGGCCAAACTTACCCATGTTGACCAAGATGCCATCTACACTAGTCCCACTGCCTGCATTTGGCCCTTATCCCTCTAAACCTGTCCTATCCATGACCCTGTCCAAGTATATTTTAAATGTTGTCTGCCTCAACTACCTCCTCTGGCAGATCGTTCCATATACTCACTACCCTCGGTGTGGAAAAGTTGCACCTCAGTTTCGTATTAAATCTTTCCCCACCTCACCTTAAACCAATCTTGATTTCCCTATTCTGGGTAAAAGACTCTGTGCACCTACCTGATCTATTCCTCTCATGATTTTGTACAGCTCTATAAGATCACCCCTCATCCTCCTGCTCTGCAAGGAACAAAGTCCTAGCCTGCCTAATCTCTTCCGACAGCTCAGGCTCTCAAGTCCTGGCAACATCATCGTAAATCTTCTCTGTATTCTTTCCAGCTTCAGATTCAGATTCAGATTCAGATTCAATTTTAATTGTCATTGTCAGTGTACAGTACAGAGACAACGAAATGCATTGACAACGAAATCTATCCGAAAGCTTAACAATATCTTAACAATATCAGGGCGACCAAAAATGAACACAATACTCCAAATGCGGCCTCACCAACGTCTTGTACAGCTGTAACATAATATCTCAAATTCTATAATCAAAACCCTGACAGATGGAGGCCATTGTGTCAAAAGCTGCCTTGACCACCATATGGTTCTGGATTAGTAAGAGTGTTAAGGTGGTAAAGCTATTAAACCCAATGCATTTCCCTTCTCAATTGTAGAAGAAATCTGGCATTTCAACCAATGTCAGCAGATAGACCAAAGTGCAGACGAAATGGGCAAAATTGGGGAAAATGCGGGCGTTCATAAAGTTCATAAAGTGCAAAGTTCATAAGTGATAGGATCAGAATCAGGCCATTCGGCCCATCGTCCACATTGCCATTCAATCATGGCTGATCTATCTCTCCCTCCTAATCCCATTCTCCTGGCTTCTCCCCATGACCACTGACACCCGTACTAATCAAGAATCTATCTTTCGCTGCCTTAAAATTATACCATTGCAGTTATAGAAGACGTTGGTGAGGCCGCATTTAGGATATTGGGATCAGTTCTGGGCACCATGTTATAGGAAAGCTGTAGTCAAGCTGGAGAGGGTGCAGGGAAGATTTACAACCATGTTGCTCGGTTTCAAGGGCCTGAGCTATAGGGAGAGGTGGAGCAGGCTAGTTCTTTATTTCTGGGAGTGCCGGAGGATGAGGGGTGATCTTATAGAGGTGTACAATCCGCACCGACCTGTGATCCCCGCACAATAACACTATCGTACACACACTGGGAACTATTTACATTTATACAAAGCCAGTTAACCTACTTATATGCACATCTTTGGAGTGTGGGAGGAAACCGAAGATCTGGGTGAAAACCCACGCAGGTCACGGGGAGAACATACAAAGACAGCACCCGTAGTCGGGATCGAACCCGGGTCTCCAGCGCCGTAAGCGCTGTAAAACAGTGACTCTACCGCTGCGCCCCACCTCCTTTATATGAGGTTGGTTTTTATCTGGTGAATATTGCCCGATTGGGACTCTGCAGAATAAATCGATGTACTTCACATCTGGTTGGAGAAACTGCATGCCACTGCCCCGTGTGTTAAACATACTGGAGTCGGGTCACTTGGTGAATGCTATCAAACCAAACCTCCATTTTGGAGGCTTTGCTGTCAGTGTATCTCCTGTTGCCGATCCTCTGAGGTCCAAGATGGAAGGTTTGCGTCAATTTGGGGTTGCTCCTTAAAAATCCCTGGCTCTTGGGAAGCGCCAATCCATCCGTGTTCTGTTTCAGTATGTGTCTGTCCTTGCTGTGTGTTCAATATCATACTCTTGTTAAAGAGGTCCACTTAATCCCGTTTTATCTTGCCTCCATATGAGGTGATTGTCTGAACATTCCCGTATGTAAAAACACAAATCAGCATCCTATCGGGATGTTTACATTAGTCTACTCCAGTTTAGTTCAGTTTAGTTTAGTTTAGTTTAGTTTATTGTCACTTGTACCGAGGTACAGTGAAAACCTTTGTTGCGTGCTATCCAGTCAGTTCAAAGACTATGCATGATTACAATCAAGCTGCCCACAGTGTACAGATACAGGATAAAGGGAATAACGTTTAGTGCACGTTTAAGTCCAGTAATGTCCGATTAAAGATAGTCTGAGGGTCTCGAATAAGGTCTGAATTCCAGTTGGTGATAGGATGGTTCAGTTGCCTAATAACAGCTGGGAAGAAACTGTCCCTCAATCTGGAGGTGTGCGTTTTCACACTTCTGTACCTCTTGCTTGATGGGAGAGGGGAGTGACCGGGATGAGACTGGTCCTTGATTGTGCTGCTGGCCTTGCCGAGGCAGCGTGATGTGTAGATGGCGTCAATGGAAGGGAGATAGACATAAAATGTTGGAGTAACTCAGCGGGACAGGCAGCATCTCTGGAGAGAAGAAATGGGTGATGTTTCGGGTTGAGACCCTTCTTTAGACTGAGAGTCAGGGGAGGGGGAGACACAGAGACGAGGAAGTGTGAGGTGTGAGAACATGACATCAAAGGGGATGTAGAATAAGGAAAATGTAGAATAGAAATTGTTAGCTGGGAGAAGTTGAAAATGAAGTATACAGAGATAAAATGTAATCAGGGCGAGTCAGACAGGTCGGAGAACTAGGAAGGGGGAGGGATGGAGAGAGAGGGAAAGCAAGGAAGGTTAGCATGATGGTCTGGGCTGCATCCACAGGGTGCAAGAGCCTCGTCTGAACACCACACATTGCGTATAAATACCCTTTATTAAAGCCAGATCATAAAACATGTGGAACGTCACAAACATGTGGACCGTCACAAATTTTTTAATAATGTGTTTGAACTTTTTTTTTTACAAGAAAATTTGGCTTTTTTCAAACCGGCTGACAGCAGACTTTTTTACCATCCCATTTTGTGCAATTTTCTAACAGAGACTGTTAGAAGAGCAGAGACGGCTTAAACGAGAACAAGAGGAGGCTGACATTGCAGCCAGAAGGCACACGGGCATCGCTCTCACTCACCACCAGTTTATCACTAATGAGAGATTTGGGGACCTCCTTGACATAGACGAGGCAGCAAGGAGGAGATCAGGGTCAGAGGTCGGTTCCGCTTAAATCGGCGCTCAACCCGACCCCAAAGCAATGGCCGCCACCTTCCGTCTGCCGTGCTGTTACATCGCCTGGCTTTCTGTGGCTTACGGGAACTAACCCCGCAATAGTTGCTAACGGTGGTGGAGCGTGGTGCTGTGCTGCATTGCTGGCAGTCTCGCATGGTCAAACCCACCTCATTGTTCACCCTCGTGGCTGAAGTTTGTGTGTGCTTGTGTGTGTGTGCGTGGGTGTGTGTATAT
This sequence comes from Leucoraja erinaceus, assembly GCF_028641065.1. Classification (NCBI taxonomy): domain Eukaryota; kingdom Metazoa; phylum Chordata; class Chondrichthyes; order Rajiformes; family Rajidae; genus Leucoraja; species Leucoraja erinaceus. The sequence continues at coordinate 16,335,018 of NC_073410.1, read as the reverse complement.
GTGCATGAATGTGTGTGTGAGTGTGTGGCGTGAGCGTGTGTGTGCGTGGGTGTGTGCGGCTTTGTGTGCGTGCATGCGCGAGTGTGTGAGTGTGCGTGAGTGTGTGTGTGCACGTGTGTGCATGCATGAGTGTGTGTGTGTGCATGTGTGTGTGCATGCATGAGTGTCTGCGTGCATGAGTGTCTCGTCTTGTGTGTGTGTATGCATGTGTGTTTGAGTGCGCATGTGTTTGTGTGTGTGCGTGCAAGTATATGCATGCGTGTGTGCTTGTGTGTGCATGAGTGCGTGGTGTGTGCATGCATGTGCGTGAGTGTGTGTGTGTGAGTGTGTGTGCGTGAGTATGTGTGTGTGTGCGTGAGTGTGTGCGTGAGTGTGTGTGCATGAGTGTCAGTGTGCTTGTGTGTGTATGCAGTGTGTGTGCGCACGTGTGTGTGAGTGCACCTGTGTTTATGTGTGTGTGCATGTAAGTGTATGTTTATGCATGTATGTGTAAATGTATGCACGTGTATGTGTGCCATGCATGAGCAAGTGTATGCACGTGTGTGTAAGTGCATGCCTGTGTGTGTGTAAGTGTATACACTTGTGCACGTGTGTGTGTAAGTGTATACACGTGTGGTCGTGTGTGTATCAGGAACATTCCAATCCCTCTGGGCTGGCATTACATGCTGCCTTTTTGTACCCCCTATCGCAAAGCCTGTGGCCTAGCTGTGTGCCTCGCCAATCCCTTTACTCACTGTGGGTGTGGTGCTTGGGGAGGCTGTGCGGGTTAAATGAGGTTGTGGATTCACCAGGTTTTGCTAAATCAAAGGAATCCCGCGTGGCCGGGATCGGAAACTGTGCCATTCACGGCTCCACTTTCACGAACGTACTTTGTATGTTGTCCCTTTGCTGAGCTCACTCTGACGCCTCTCTTTATGGAACCCCTATAGTTTACATCAGAGATACAGCGTGGAAACAGGCCCTTCGGCCCACTGGGTCTGTGCTGACCAGCAATCACCCCGTACTCTAAGTTCATCCTACAAACTAGGAACAATATTACCTAGGGACAATTATCCTACAAACCTGTACATCTTTGGAGTGTGGGAAGAAACCGGAGCATCCGGAGAAAAGCCAAGCGGTCACAGGGAGAACGTACAGACAACATCCGTAATCAGCAGGTAGACAAAGGTGCTGGAGAAACTCAGCGGGTACAGCAGCATCTATGGAGCGAAGGAAATAGGCAACGCTAGAACAGCGGAGGAATTACTGCCCTAGAAAAGTGCATTGACCTAAAATCCATTAATTTCCGACACTGATCACATTTTCTATATTGGAATTTCTTGACTTTGAAACTGCAGCTTTTTTAAAGTCATAACAGCCCTCCAGCCCAATTTGCCACGCCGAACAACATGCCCCATCTAGACTAGTCCCACCTGCCTGCGTTTAACCCATATCCCTCTAAACCTGTCCCATCCATGTACCTGTCCAAATGTCTTTTAAACATTGTGATAGTCCCTGCATCAACTACCTCCTCCGGCAGCTCGTTCCATACACCAACCACCTTTTGAGTTAAAAAAATTGCCCCTATTACATCTTTCCCCCCACCGCGCCTAAAACCTGTGTCCTTGATTCCCCTGTTCTGGGCAAAAGTGTACATTTACCCAATCTATTCCCCTCATGGTCTTGTACGCTGGTCTGTATAGGGAAGAACTCGTGTGAATGGGTGACGTGGACTCGGGCCACTGAAGGGCTAGTTTCCACGCTGTATCTCTAAACTATAAACCTGCTGAGTTACTCCAGCATTTGTGTCTTTCTTTGGTAAACCGGCATCTGAAGTTCCGACCCTAGGGCACTGCTAATCTCCTTACACAGTTTGTCAGTACTTCACCCTGGGAAGGATCAAGCTGGGAGGCCAGGAGCTCTGGTAATTCACACCTTCATCTCGGCCAAGAGAGCAGATGCTACTCTAGATAGACAGAATGTGCTGGAGTAACTCAGCGTGTCAGGCAGCATCTCTGGAGAGAAGGGATAGGTGACATTTTGGCTTGAGACCCTTCTTTCATTTGGCACTCTGGAGACAAGTGTCCTATTTCTGCATTGGGAAACTCCCATGTTAAACCATCTTCCGAGATCGAGTTTCTCCATGAATGCGGGTGGGTCTATTTAGTTTAGTTTGGAGAAACATTGCGGAAACAGGCCCTTCGGCCCACCGTGTCCGTGCCGACCAGCGATCCCTACACACACCGGGGACAATTTACAATGATACCAAAGCAAATTAGCCTACAAGCCTGTACGTCTTTGGAGTGTGGGCGGAAACCGGAGCACCCGGGGAAAACATTCGTTCTGCAGCCTTTAGACTTTGAACTTTGGAAATGCAATGCTGCAGTCACGGTGGGAACGTACAAACTCTGTACAGACAGCACCCAGAGTCAGGATCCTACCCGGGTCTCTGGTGCTGTAAGGCAACAACTCTACCGCTGCACCACCGTGCCGCACCACGTTTATGTGTGACTCTGCAGCATGGAAACGTCCAGGCCATTCGGCCCGTCATGTCCAGGCAGACCATCAAGCTCCCATTTTATTCACCCCCACATCGCCATCAGCTCCCCACACATTGACCCAAGAGTTAAGTTACAGCACCCGATTCATCCATCCATCCATCCCGACCTCTTTAGGATGTGAGTGGAAGCCAGAAGATTTACGGCATTACGGCACAGCGGTAGAGTTGCTGCCTCACACTGCCAGGGATCCAGGTTCGATCCTGACTACGAGCGCTGTTTCCCTGTTCTCCCTGAGACCATGTATGTTTTTTCTCCAGGTGCTCCGGTTTCCTCCCACACTCCAAAGATGTGCGAATTTGTAGGTTAATTGGCTTCTGCAAATTGTGTTGGATAGAACTAGTGTACGGGTGGTCTGCTTTCCTCCCATACTCCAAAGACATACAGATTTGTAGGTTAATTGGCTTCAGTAAGTTGTAAACAAAATTGTCCCCTAGTGTGTACAGGTTAGCGGACAGGGTGATAATTGGTCGGCGCAGACTCGGTGGGTCCCAGGGCCTGTTTCCGCACTGTGCCTCTAAAGTCTAAAGGCTGCAGAGAGAACATGCAGACTCCACACAGACAGCACCCAAGGCTAGGATGTGCTGCCACCCCCGATCAGCCACCGGTAGAGGCAGTAGGCTCTACCAATGGCACCCCGTTATCTGTGTGAGCCGCGGTAGAGGCAAAATGTGGGGGGCTCTACTCAGCACCGTGTGTGGCAGCATTTCCATGTGTGAACTGGTGTGTGCGTTAATGAAAGCAAAAGTCTGGAAACACTCAGTGGTGAATGTTGCAGCATGTGTGGAAGGGAACCAGAGTGTGTGTGTTTTGTGTGTGTGTGTGTGTGTTTGTGTGTGTGTTTGTGTGTGTGTGTGTGTGTGTTTGTGTGTGTGTGTGTGTGTTTGTGTGTGTTGGTGTGTGTGTGTGTGTGTGTGTGTGGTGCTCCCTGGGATGTGAGTTCCGGGGAATCAGGGCGCGTAACGTTTCGGCCCAATTCAAGTCGTCTCCGCCTTCAATGGCATGCGGACTACTGCTCAGGGTCGGTGCCCTCGCAAGCCTCATTGCTCTCGGCCTTCTCGTCCCATACCCCTATCTACCGGGCATATAGGCCGCTTTCTCTCTCATCTCCCAATCCGCCTCCTCCTTGCGTCCTGTGAAACAGGAGCTCATGTTGACTTGGGCCGGTGGCCTCCACTTCCGTCGGGTGGCAGTGTAATTCACTGGCAGGTCTGGGGTGGGTTACAAGGAATATGCGGTGGTACTGCGGGCGTGGGGGATGGCAAGTCAGAAGGATTTGAACTCACCCGCTGACCGCCTGGGCCAGAACGCCTCCACTGGCCTCAGCAGAATCCCATTCCGTTCGAGTGCTGTTGGGATTTAGGGTTGGGGGATGTGTGAGTTAGACAGCGCGGTAACAGTGGCCCTTTCGTGTGGGTGTGTCTGCAGTGTCGTGGGTGTTCCGTCTGCAGACTCCACGATCCCCGCGACAGTGGGCGCCGATCGGCCACACACGAGGGCCAATTTACACAGACCCAAGCCAATTGCACCGACATACTCGGAGTGACGGGCGGGGGAGGGGGGGCGGAAACGTAGCACCTGTGGGGGGTTATTACATTCAAGCGCGGTTTCATTGGGGTCGAGTGTTTGTTCAGGGAACGGTCTCGCACAACGTTCCGTCCAAGATTGCAAGCACCGGTACCGGATCGTGGACCGGGGCTGTGGCTCTGTTGGTTTGTGCGTCTGCTGGGTCAATGCATGCGGTGTGGCTGTGGAGGTGGTGGGATGTCTCTCTTCCTGACCCCGGTTTGGGGCCCCCGCGTGCGGGGTGGGGGGGCTTTTTTGGTGGGGGGGTGGGCGCCGTGGGGGGTGTTGATAAGGACGGATGCTGCCTGTCCCACGGAGGGACTCCAGACGTGTGTGTCTGGTCGTGTTGTAACCAAGGCGCTTCGGCATGCCACTTGCTGGCGTTGGAGTCACCAGGTTTACTCAGCCAGGCGCACGCCGGCATCCTGGGGCAATGGGTTTTTGGTTTGGTTCCGAGCGAAAACTGACGTTGAGGCGGAATTAAGGATGGCGTCGGGGGCCAAACGCCGCAAGGGAACTGGTTAATCTCTGGCACGGCCTCCAGCACGGAGAAACATGCGAAACTTAGACAAGGGTGAGGGGCAGAGGAGACGCGGTGTGTTGGCGGTTTGGGGGCCTCGCGGGGTCCAGATACACTGGCATGTGCTGATGATCTGTCAGGTTCTCGCTCTTTTGAGGAGAGGAAAAAAAAAAAAGAGAAGTGGAGAGGGAAAAAAATTGATCAATGGGAGCTTACCCCAGTCGGTGATAACACCTATTCATTAGGATGGAGAAGACACTGGGAGAGGAAAAAGAAGGAGGGAAAGAAAAGGGACGTGAGGGGGAGGGGCGAGAAGGGGAAGTAAACAGGAGTCTAAGCATAAAAAGAGGGGGAAAAAAGAAAAAGAGGAAGGTGAAAAGTGAGTGAGGCAGAAAAGAGGAAGAAGGGGAATATAGAAGGGTAAAGAGGGTAGCTGAAGAAGGGGGTAGAGGGATAGGGGGAAGAGGTGTCTAACCTAGTGGATCTGTGCGCAGCGAGGACACGCAAGAACATTGTACATAAGGAGGTGCTCTGAAAGTCCATTAAATGGCGCCGCGTGCGGTTAGGAAGAGATAATCCCGCTGCTAGTCATAACAAAGACCCAATACAACTTGCGGGCACAGCACTGACGACCCCGTGCGAGGATAGTGTTGAACTTCGCCCCGAGCGCGGTGCCTCCAGGTGGTGCTCAGATTCTAATGCGGGCCCTCTACTAGTCTGTCACAGGAGATAGGAAATAATGCAGTAACGCAAGGGGCCACCCGCAGACAACTCCAGTGTTCAACTTGGAACGTAACAAAACCCCGAACTGCAAGGGCGGCCATTGCTCCCTAAAAAGACCATAAGAGAAGGAACCCATGTGGCGCGCGCCGGTAAGTACCAAAAACAAAGTGTGTGCTGGAAGAGCAAGCAAGGTGTGAGCATGGTATCGCTGTAAACCGGATTAACCGACCCAATACGGCCTTGTGGAAGTGTCAACCTTACACTAACCAGACAAGGGCCCATACTGCCGGTGCTCGCCAAAGCTGGACCGTCAGGCTCACACACTCCAGGCACAGGATAGAGCCGTGGGCGCCGCTCTGCAGGGCGAGATGCGTGACGTGCCCAAAGTCTAGAGAACAAGTGACGTCAAACCACACACGGAACCGACAGAGGCCATAAGGGAGGCCCACTCCGCGGTACAACAGCGGATACATGGCGAAACACAACAGTGGGAGTTGGGAGATTGGTGGAGGGGGCGACAGGCTGACGCAATAAGCAGTGGGCTACAGGGCGTCATGGTGGGCGTAAGGGACGCGAAGGGGGATCAAGTGGACCGGAAGTGAAAACAAGGACATAGAGAAGCACAACGCGGAAGTCGGCCGTACACAAAAACCCCGTCAGCCAGGACCGTACGCGTGTGCTGGGCTAGGCGGCTCCTACACTCGCCGACCCCTGGAAGCGTGGCAGGTCAGGTACGGGAGGCACGATCGCACGGTGCGTGCCGTGTTACCCGGCTGTATATCTCCTCCTGTCGAAGCCCAGGGCTGGGTCAGGCCTCCCCCGCTCCAAAGCGAAACATCGGGGTACTGAATCGCCTGACTAACAATGGGAATGGCCCGATGAACGGGTGAAGGGCAAGAGTCGGGCGTCGGTCGACGGGTCGCCGTTCCGCCTTGGCGCGAAACGCACAAACGAATGAGGAAGGGTGACCGTGGGAGAAGGGCGCTGAGAGCGTAATCGCGTCCTTGAGACTCCGTGGCCCCCGATTGCGGGTGTGTCTTGGGAAGCGTCCCAGAAAGAGAGAAACACGAGACCGTCATTAGGGGCGGCCAGGCTAGAGTATGGCAACTAAAACAGATTGCAGAGGCCCGAGTGGGTCACTGAGGAGCAACCGTCGCAAGGCAAAAGAAGGGGGGGAGCACAAGAGGTCCGCAAAATCCACAGAAGCGCACGTGGCCGATGAAGGCGAGCGCGGGGGTAATAATGGTGTGTAACGAGCCGCCCTGCTGACAGTGCAAGGCAGAGGGGGGTAATGGTATAGATGCAGAATGAAGCTGAAAAAGCAAAAGAGAGTCTCGCGAAAAAACAAATGCAGAAAGAACAGGACAAAGTCAAAGACCTAAACGGAGGTATAAAAAAAGGGGCAGAGGACAAAAGGTACCACAAAGCAAGCGAATACGAGAAAGACAGGAGAGAAATGCATTGCACGTAAGAGAGGTCGATCAAACTAAAAGAAAAGAAAACCAGGACTACAAAAAGTGACAAATCGCGGGCCCGCTAGCAGAGTTACTCGAATGTATTCGTAGAGAGAACATAGAGACAAGACACAATAGAAGACGCGGTAAGACCGGACACAATCCAGCAAAAAATCGGGACGAAAACCGTCGCTGTACAGTATACCCTGATGCGACGTGCAGCGGCTAGAGCAGCAACCGCGTAACACTGCCGGTGCCTCACAGTATCCGACAGCGGAAACGCGACCAGAACGTTAGCAGCTTTGACTCGTCAAATCCCTGACGCCGGAAGCATAAAGGCCTCCACACTGGGCAGTCATTGGGCGAAAACCACAAGCCAACCCTATGCGTCCACAGAGAGAGCCACAACCACGGACAGGCCGGTGTGGTCGTTGCCACACAAAAAATAGACCTACCGGGTTCCACATTTTCAGTCACACAAACCAGAACATAAAAAGTATATTCGTGAAAGCCCAAGCAGCAGGCGCGATGATCAAACTAGAAGGTATTAACTCGCACACATCTGAGCAAGAACACCGAGGTGTATCAAACAGCAATTAAGAATGCTTCTGCCAGTGGGGGTGCCGCACGTCCAAAGGAATCAACTAACAGTAAAGAGGGGTAAACAGAAGAACAGCCACCCCCACACACGGTCCCGGATGAGAACGGCACAAAGCCGTCCCACACACACCCAGTGCACCACCAATCGAGGGAAGGACAAGAAACGGCCGATGGGGCCAGGCAGTCAGGGCCCTCTCAAACCGCTACAGGCGTGGGGGGGGAGCCCGTCGGATCCAGCTGTTCCTCCGGTGATGTTCTCACCGTTGGAGAGTACCTCTCAACGGAACCTACCGGAACCGCTGCCGACTAAGGCCGGGTCGGGGCGTCCAACCATGAAAGCCCACGCCGGTGGACCGACACTGGAAACTCGCATCAAAACCCCAGCCCCGCGTGTAAAGTTGCGACGCCCCCGTGCCTCCAGCTGTGGCGCAACAAATCCACAGAAAAAATCCGCAGACGGCCGCGATGTTTGCCGCATTGAATACATGCAGCTCACCGTACAAACCGCAGTCGGTACAACCCAGGTACGCGCGTGTCCAACGACGGCAACCTCTCGAATCCCACCCGACGTCGAAAATCTGAGACAACAACTCGGGAGCGGACACCGCCAGAAAGCTACACAAGCCAACCGATGCTCAACCAACGGGAAGAGCCCCCCACCTGAGAACGACCAGCTCCACCAAACCCTGGAGGCCCAAGAACGCCCCAACGGCACCCAGAAAAGTCCGCTCCACCAAAAAGAAGGAATCCCTGAAGAGGTCCCCGCCCCCCCCCACCCCCACCGAAAAAAGTCGAACCTCCAAACAAAACCGGGACTACTTAAAGAGAAGAAAAAGGAATAACAAACAACCGGCAGAACCAGTGCGGGCAGCCTGGCACACACACCCACAGCACACTACAAAACCCGAAGACGGGCCCTGCAACAGAACTGCACCTGCCTAATCCGATCACCATATAGGGAATGAAGAGAACCGCGAAAGAAGTCGAGCAAAGGCGCCGATAGACCGGTAGAACACATAACGGACTCGTTAAAACATGAAAGGAACACGGACCAAGAGGCAATTCATCACCCGAATAAAGCACGCCGCAACGCCACCACCCCACACCGCCGCCTACAGAGATGCAAAAGGATCTCGGGCCATACACCGGAAAGTAGCAATGAACCCCCAACGCTAAAGCGCGCGCAGCAAAGGACTCTGCCTCACGCAGTTGCAAGCCACTCGCGCCAACCTCTGCGCGTCGCAGCGCCCAGAACTCGCAGCGACAACGGCGACCGCAAGCCGCCTGTCATCTCGCGATTGCCCCGGCGCCCGTCACCAAGCGACCCGCACCCGCGGGGCACCAGCAACGAGCACAAAACCCGGAACAAGACTTCCCACCGCCTCGGAATGTGCCCACAGAACACACACACAGGCACCCCCCCCGGCAAAACACAGTGGGGTCAACGGCGCGTTTCCTCCGCCCCCCCGTAAGGGGTAACCGCCACACCCGCAACAACTAGCACAGAGTACTGGCAGCTAGCAGCGCCACAAAACCTCGGCGAGGAGAAGACAGAGAATAAACCCTCCGGCTGCCGAACAACAAGCAGGAAAGACAACCTCGTGCGTGAAACGACAAATGAGAAGGCGTGATAGAGTAGTAGTCTAAGGTGCAGAGCCTCGAGGAAAGTGAGGGGTTTCCTCTTACGAGGGGAGATGAGAGGGAATTTCGAGCGCAGAGGTGATTAATCTATGGTACTGGGAAGCTTGGAGGCGCACCAGAGTCATGGCATAATGGGTGAGACACTACTACAAAATTGGACAGGAACAGGAGAAGAGGCGTGAGGAATTTGTTTCTCGAGGGAAAGGATAGGGGGTAGAATGCAGGAGAACATAAAAAATCTGTAGGAACCTCGAGATAGATCAGCCATGAGCGATGAGGCACAGTACACGTGAAGATTAAGCTGTGCATGAGCCGAACATCTTCGGCGCACTAGACACGAGGGGGGCGCGGAGGAACACGGAGCAACCCAAAACACAAAAACACAAGAATGTGAAGGCAGTGCACAAAGGAGCGATACGGGGGCTGAGAAAAGAAATCACTCAAGACACGATAGAACAAATAGGAATCAATGTTCCGAGGGGTACATTATCTTAGAATGGCTACACGTTGACACACCACAAGCACCGATAAAGCGCGCGGACCCCTGCGAACAAATATGTGAGAACACGGGAGCAGAATACAGGACGGGATACCGCCAAGCCAAAAAGTTTAACCCACGAACTAGGTAAAATAAGCTCTGCGAGAAGAGAATGTGTACAACATGAGGGTGGGTCAAAAGGGCGGTAAATAAAGAGTAGAGCACAGAAATGCAGACCGAGGAAGAGATAATCAACGGAGCGAGGGAAAGGCAAATACACAACGGAACGAGAGATAAGTGGGTCGGGAATAGTAAGAAGACAAAAAAGGAAAAGAAGCCAGCTGAAAAGCAACTGCGCAAAGTACACATTCGAAGTGAGAGATCAAGGCAAACATAAGATATCCGTGACAAGGGGCGAAACTCGCATGCACACGGGTCTCGAGATGGCTTTGCACACGTTGGACAGACCTGCCGAGGGGACAGCATACGAGAAAAGCGGTAACAATAAAAACCGAAGAGAAAGACTGAAATGTCAGTCGATAATGTAAAGCTTATCGAACCAGGCCTGAACCGCAAACGGCCGGATCGAACAAGCAAAAGACAAAAAGCGTGCGAGAAGAAAGGGGTGGCACCTCGTCAAAGTTCGCCAAAGAAAAGATAGGAGGTGAGGTAAAGCTGCCCAAACAGACTTCGAACACCCCAACCGAGCGCACACTGCGCAAACAATTGCGGCAGTCGCAAGTCTAGACAGCAATGCAGACCTGAGGGTGTTTTAAAGCAACAAGGAGAGTGAAGTGTGCGAGGAGAAGCAACCACACTACTGATACGTACCGAAAGAAAACAACCGCAAGCTAGCAAAAACACACACAAACGCCCGTTGGGGCATCCAGGACTCCGCCAAGAAAGCAATCGTCAAAATCTACACAAAGAAGCAAATGTACGAAACACCACCTGTCGGGAATGCGGCCCCCGTCCTACATCGAGAACCTACTCACTTTGGGACGGACTGGGACGGACACCTTGGGCCTGCTGTACACATTCCGCACCGTTTCCCAAACGCATAGGGGTACTGTACAGTGTACTACACATGTAAACGATGGGGAGTATCGGATGTTGGCCTTGAGTTTAAGGACCCTTCAATCAGCCCCCAAACCATGATCAATCGGGAACATGCTGATCATCCGTCCAGCAATCAGTACCGGGCAAGGATAATAAGGAGGTCCGGGCCTGCTTCTCCCAAAAAAGAAAAAAAAACAAAAGCATTCTGCCCCGCGTGACTCCGCTATTTTAAGATTCCCTATCTAGCTGCCACCTAAAGTAGCACAAGAGAACCTCTCTCCCCCGCACCTCGAGGCAAGAATTCCACACGATCACCCCGCCAAAGGTTGAGAGACAAAGTGTTTCGCCCTCGTACAATCCGTTCAAATGGCTACTCCTTATTCTTATGCCCCTGTCCAACCACTAATACCCCTGGCCCACTTAGGAAACTGGGAAAACGAAGCACGCGGACGTCTGTGGAAACTTTAAGTGCCCCCACCACAGGGTTCTGGCGGGGTGGGGCCCAGAAGCGTTTTGTAGCAGGCGCCCTAATGGTCGAGATGGGTGCCGCTCGGTGCGATGTTCCAGGGTTTGTAGTTCAAAATTCAACCGGCGCGACTAACAAGAGGTGTTCCGGGGTTTGTGAAAATCGGTATTGTTAGGTCACTAAAGCCGGTTACGATGCCATTGGGTTTGCCTGTGGGGCTGTTAGCAGTTGGTTTCCGGGAGGTTTGCAGGTGGATTCCCTGTAGGTTGAAGTCGTGGTGTTCTACTTCCACTACCATGCAACTCGCCGCAACCACCGCACAATCGATCAGCCAACGATGGGCCGTGAGCCCTGTCGGTGCCGGGCCAGCTGCTGATAAAACCTGCATGCTTACATTTGCGAGGAGTTGGGACAGACCCCCAGAAGCCCGACGTGTCTTCACCGTGGCCAACTGGACCCCCCTGAAGGTAAGGCTGCCCAATCCTGGGTGAATTGCTACTAAAAGACATCCAAACCAATCAACATTTCGCGCGCAAACAATAATTACACAAATGCATCTAGCCATCAGCTGTCGTGCTCCGCGCAAAAAAAGGAGGGGGGGGTCGCGACAAACAGCGGGCCAACGCTCCCCCGGCTTCTCATAGCAGGGTCCACGAAGGCCGGAGAAGCTCCGCTGGCCAGCCACATGGAGCCCAGGCCAACACGGGGGACCTTGTTGCTGGGCCGGGCCGCCCCATTGTCAAGGGAAGAGCACCGCAAGCGGGGAAATAGCATAGGGAGTAGAGACGAAAGGGGTCGATACTTAAAAGTGCGTGGTAGGGAGGTTGCGGAGTGATATGCTTGGAAACCAGAAGACTGCGTATGAAACGCGTGGGGTGCAAAGCGAACGGGGCCAATATAGGACGAAATGGTTAATCCAACTTTAGGCAACCCCTCCTGGGGAAACGAAGACCGCCGATGCACAACAGTCTCTAAACCCTTCGCACCGCCGCGAAGTCGACACAGCCTAGAATCGGGCAAACGGACGGCAGGCGAACCCAAAGGGGCCTAACCAAATAGTGTTGGACACCGGCGGAGGGTTTCAGGCTGCAGGGCGACCGCGCATAGCGCCACTGGGGACAAGAGGGACAGGTTGAGCAGCCAGGACCGACAAAACTGAACGGCGGGAGGGGGGGAGGAAAACTGGAGCGGGGAGAGCAGCCAGGATGCATATGGGAAATACGGTGCAGGCGCGAGGGGCCAAGCGCCGCTAGCGCCGGCAACCGATTGTCTAGGGGGCTAGGAGTCGAGGGAAGGAACAGCACTCATAGTGGTGCGTTTGGGTCGGACTGGCAACATAACACAGGCACAGGGAAAGTCGCCAATTCGCGAAGACGCCACCACAACCTCTTTGAGGATGGCGGTGGGGGCGCCTCCCTCCTCCCTCCCGCCACAAACCGTGCGGTCGCAAATCAGGCCCTGTAGGCCCCACGGGACCATGCAGCAGCAAAAAAAGGAAAAAAAAAAAAAAAAACGGGGCAACGGGACACGAAAAAAAGAAAGGGAAAAAGAACAACTCGGAAAAACAGGAGGCGAACGTGTCCGTAGACCCCAGTCGAAAGAACCCCTGATACCTTGCAGGTCCGATCCTCTGACTTCACATTGGCACCCTAGGGGATCCTAAATCCCCATGTCCGTTGGGACTGTAATCTTGCCCACACTGTCTGACCATCTCCTATCAGCTAATCCCTCCACTAGCCACCTATCACTTGGCAGGTTTGTCCTGCCCCCCTCGATCTCCCCTTGCCTCCCCCTTACCAACCCCACGACAATCCAACCGAGGAAGGCCCTGACCCGCAGACGTGACCACGATCCACCCGCGCCAGGAGAAGGGCTGCCATTACACAGCAAGATTTTGGGGGACACGCCCGGTTGCGTGATGCTACGGCGCTGCGGTCGGGGACCTAAATCCCTGGGACCACAGGGGTGGTTATCCGAAGGACACCCGGTTTCCCACCAAGACATACAATGTGTAGGGTAATTGGTCCCGGGTTGTAGCATACAACTAGCGGCGCGTGGATTCACTGGTCGCTGGGCTCGGGTGGCCTACAGGGCCTTTCCACCCTTAAGCGCTGAGTCTAACGATGCTGCCGAACCCCGGAGCTGAGTTACCCGGCATGAGCGTAAGGTCTGGAGGGCAAAGGTGTGGGGTGGGAATCGGTGGGATTCATTGCCTCAAGGCGGTGGTAGCCAGTCGTGGATATGGCAGTACTGGCTCAAGGGGCGAATGGCTCTCCATCTTTGCACCTATTTCGTATGATCGATTTGAAGCTAGGTGGAAAACCCAAGATCTCGGAAATTAACCCATGGCAGGGCACAAGAGAAGGTACAAACGGCCGTACACAATACGCACCCGTATCCAGATCGACCCGGGTCTCCAGCGCTTCAGCACGTCTAGAGATGGGCATCAACTCCACCGCATGGTGCCCGGTTAAGTTTGACTGTACATGGATGCACCTGTCCAACAAACCAAATTTTTTTGCTGTCTGGGTTTCTTTGTAATCGCGTGTTTTGCCTCCGGTACAGCGGCTGCGGGGGGGGGGAACAAGGAGGAGCAAGGGGACATCCACGGAAATCGGGGCAGCACCCAAGAAGCCCGCAAACAAGACCGCTGCCGGTGTTGGTAACTGTGAACTGGCCGGTTGGAACAACTATCACATGTCGGCACGCGACACGCACGTGGACAAAAGAGTGTACCTTGACCCCGAAACCGGTGAGGACGAGGCTATCCCGCCCGGTGGCTGGTTAGGCCGACAACAAAAAAGTGATTGGGCATGCGAAATGGTCGTGAGGACTACTGGGAAGCTGGCACGGTGACCCGGGCATGGTCCTATTCGCCACACAAAAAGTCGCCGTTGGTCTCAAAAATGGCCCCGTCAGCAAGGTGTGAACATTAAAGTCGACAATGTGAAGCCAGGCGGTAGATTGAGTTGCCGTTCAGTTCATTCACCGCTTACAGACTCCTGGTGTCATTCCGCTGTCTGTACGTAGCTTTGCACCTCTACCAGTGACACATGCTGGGTTTGGCTCCGAGATCTTCAGTTTTCCTCCCACCCCTCCAAAGAGTTAGTCAGTTTTGTAGGATGAATTGTGACTTGGTATCTCTTTAAACGAACATTGTCCCTAGTGTTTAGAGACTGTGTAGTGTACAGGTGATCCGGCTGTTTCTGCTTGACTACGGTTTAAAACGAAGGGCCTGTTTCAGCCACTTGGATCTCTAAACGAAACTCCACAAGTGCATACATGGCATGAACGATGGTTCAATACGGTACCCTCGCCCGTCCCCCCTCCCCCACGACGTCCCCCCCCCCCCCTCTCGGTCATCCCCCACCCCTACCTAGAGAAACCCCGTGGGAAGGACTTGTGCAAGTACAAAGACTGGCAATGGATAGTTATGGCGCAGCGTTGGGTAAGCATTTAGCTGAATTAGTCAGGGGATGACCGATAAAGATGCCGAAGTCACCGGTCTGTGAGATTGTAGAATGTATTGGTAATGGGGGGTTACTGAGTGCGCAGATGCCAGGGTCCGATTGTACAGTACTGCGGCAAAGCAACTACAAGGTGCAGAAATAAGTCTGCGGGAAGGTCGACATGGTTACGACTAGATGTGTTCGATTCCATGACCCAACGTGGGGGGTGGTGCGCCATTACTCGGAATTTGTGGTTCACGTTCTTCTGGCCCGTACCTGCGTCTGGGGTTTTTCCCACTCCTGGCTCTGGTTTCCTCCCCACGGGGGGATCGAAAAGACGTTGGGTTTTGCAGGTTACTGGCCCAATCACTAAAAAAGTGGGCCCTCCTAGTTGTATGTAGGATAGTGCTGGTGTAGGGGAGGGCTGGTGGGGTTACATGTGGCCTATGTGTGGCTGGACCTGAAATGGTGAGGCCGCCGGGTGGCGTGTTACGCGCTGCTAGTTCTCTAACTGAACTCCACGGACAGGCCGCATCTCTGGAGAAAATGCATAGGTGAACTTTTTTCCGGGGCTGTGACCCTTCTTCAGGGCGGGGAGATCCTGGGATAGAGCGAGACCCCCCCCTGTAAGTCATTGTCCATGCACCCCCATTGAGATGTTGCAGCTGTTTTAAGGGGGGGTAATTCACTGAGTGCGACGATGGGTGGAATCTTACTGTGTCCACCCCGCCCCGCCACCCGCCCTCCCGCCCCCCCCCGGTGCCAGCCTCAGGTGAGGGTATGGAAGTTCCCTTTGCCATTAACGTACCCAAGTTCACATACTAAATAAAAAACATTTTCCATCGTGGATTTCCTAGCCGCCTAGTATCGCAGAATGTGGGTTCCACAAAGTTAGCGTCAGGGTCACTATTTCCCGACCTCTGACCAGGAACCAAGACTGAATAATGAAGATGAGGCCCTGTGTGTACTGTGGAAGGGAGAAGGCAGGGGAATAGGATTGAGAGGGAAAAATAGAATGGTGGAGCATACTCGATGGGCTGAATGGCCTAATTCTGCTCCTATGACTTATGGTCTTCCTCCAGCAGTGTGTTTTTTGCTCGAGATTCCAGCATCTGCAGTCTCTTCGGTCCAACAAGAAGTTGCATTTAGTTTAGGCTTTAGTTTTAATTTTAGAGATACAGCGTGGAAACAGGCCCTTCAGCCCACTGAGTCCGTGCCAACCAGAATCTCCCTGCACACAAAATCTATCCTGCACACACTAGAGAAAATGTACAATTTTACTGAAGCCAATTAATCTACAAACCTGTGGGAGGAAACTGGAGCTCCTGGAGAAAACCCACACAGGTCACGGGGAGAACATACAACCTCCATACAGACAGTGCCCACAGTCAGGATCGAACCCTGGACTCTAGCGCTGTGAGGCAGCAACACTAGCGCTGTGAGACAGCAACTCCGTGCTGCCCTTTAGGACATAGAACACTTCAGTACAGAAACAGGCCCTTCGGCCCACAATGCGCATGCTGAACATGAAGCCAAGACCATCACTTATATACATACCTGCACTTAATCCATATATATATTCCCTGTATATCCATGTACCTATCCAAAGGTCTTTTGAATAAGTACATAGATACATTGAAAATAGGTGCAGGAGGAGGCCATTCGGCCCTTCGAGCCAGCACCACCATGTGATCATGGTTGATTATCCATAATCAATCAGTACCCCGTTCCTGCTTTCCCCGCATATCCCTTGATTCTGTTAGCCTTAAGAGCTATATCTAACTCTCCCTTGAATACATCCAGTGAATTGGCCTCCACGGCATTCTTTGGCAGAGAATTCCACACATTCACAACTCTCTGGCTGAAAAGGTTTTCCCTCATCTCAGTCCAAAATGGTGGACTAAATAGTTTAACTGCCACGACCGTATCTGCCTCAACCACTCTCCCCGGCAGTGCGTTCCAGGCACCCTCTGCCTAAAAAACGTGCCCCTCACATCTCCTTTGAGACTGTGCTCCACATCCACTGTGTGCTGCTTTCAGAATTAAAGGGCGTTCGTTTAGGAAGGAGATGAGGGGGAAAATCTTTAGTCAGAGGGTGGTGAATCTGTGGAATTCTTTGCCACAGAAGGCTGTGCAGGCCAAGTCAGTGGATATATTTAAGGCAGGGCTAGACAGACTCTTGATTAGTACGGGCGTCAGGGGTTATGGGGAGAAGGCAGGAGAATGGGGTTAGGAGGGAAAAATAGATCAGCCATGATTGAATGGCAGAGTAGACTTGATGGGCCGAATGGTCTAATTCTGCTCCTATCACTTATGACCTTATGACTTTTTCCTCCAGCAGTATATTTTTTTAATCAAGATTCCAGCATTAGGGACCGAAAGGTCATGTTGGGGTCAGGAGGAGGGTGATCTCGAACACGCGTGTGCCACCCTGGAACACGTGTGTATTCTGCGTGACGGCCATTCATTCTTCCCTCCCTCCCCCCCCCCCTGCAGGGTGAACCCATCACGCTAGTGCGGAGAGTCGACGAAAACTGGTTTGAGGGGAGAATCTCGGGCACGAACCGGCAGGGCATCTTCCCCGTCTCGTACGTGGAGGTGATTAAACGGCCCAGGGTGAAGAACGCTGTGGACTACCCCGACCCGCCCGGCTCTTACTCTTCAGGCCGAAGCTCCACCAGCTCGCCACAGGTATGTATCCCCTCCTCACCGCCGGCTCTCAGCAACACCTATATTACGTTCGTCCAGAGATACAGCGCGGAAACAGGCCCTTCGGCCCATCGAGTCCACGCCGACCAGCAACCATCCATTCACACTAGTTCCAGATTGGATCTAACATTGGATGTAATGGAATGGGTCTTAATTTAGTTTAGTTTAGAGATACAGAACAGAAACAGGCCCTTCGGCCCACCGTGTCCGCGCCGACCAGCAACCATCCGTTCATACTAGTTTGATCATCTGTTCACCCTCGTTGTAGATTGAATCTATAATGGAAAGGATCTTAGTTTTGTTTAGTTTAAAGATACAGTGCGGAAACAGGCCCTTCCGCCCATCGAGTCGGTGCCGGCCAGCGATACCCGCGCATTAACGCTATGCAACATACCAGGGGCAATTTACGATTATAACCAAAGCTAATTAACCTACAGACCTGCACGTCTTTGGAGTGTGGGAGGAAACCCGATCACCCGGAGAAAACCATTACAGGTCACGGGGAGAAGGTACAAACTTCGTACAGACAGCACTTGAGATCAGGATGGAACGCGGGTCTCTAGCGCTGTAAGGCAGCGGTTTTACCGCTGCGCCACAGTGACGATCGCTATTACATGCCTGTACCACATCCAGTGCTAAGTGTGTGGACAGGTGAGCTGCCTCAGGGTGGCGTTGTGGTAGAGTTGCTGCCAGAGACTCCGGTTCAATCCTGACTTCGGGCACGGTTTGTCTGTGAGGAGTTTGCACGCTTTCCCTGTGACCACGTGGGTTTCCTCCGGTTGCTCCAGTTTCCTCCCACATCGCAAAGACGGTGCGTTTGTAGGTTAATTGGCTTCTGTAACTTTTCCCAGTGTACAGAGTGATCATTGGTCATTGTGGACTCAGTCAACAAGCAACCTGCTTGTATCACATCCAGTGCTAAGTGTGTGTGGAAAGCAAAACTAGGTCAGTGTGACACAGTGGCGCAGCGGTAGAGTTGCTGCCTCACAGCACCAGAGGCCCAGTTCAATCCTGACCTCGGGTGCTGTCTGTGTGGAGTTCTTCCCCTGACTGCGTGAGTTTTCTCTGGTTTCCTCTCAATTCCAAAGACGAGCGGGTTTGTAAGTTTATTGGCTTCTGCATATTGTGTAGGAAGTGGATGAGAAAGTGGGATAACACAGAACTAGCGCCAACGGGTGATCGATGGTCGGCAAAGGCTCAGTGGGCCGACGGGCTTGTTTCCACACTGTATCGCTAAACTCTGAACATTATCCCTTCGTCTCAGACAAAAAATGCTGGAGAAACTCACCGGGTGAGGCAGCATCTATGGAGAGAAGGAATAGGCGATGTTTCGAGTCGAGACCCAAAACGTTGCCTATTCCTGCTCGCCATAGATGCTGCCTCACTCGCTGAGTTTCTTCAGCATTTTTTGGCTCCCTTCGATTGATCCAGCGTCTGCTGTTCTTTCATAAACATCCCTTCCTCTTGTTTCCCTGGGTTACGTATACCCCTACCAAGGATCAAATTAGTCACAACTGACTCCCCTACCCTCACCCATTCCTCGATTTTGACCTCCTTCTCTCCTGTTCCATCCAAGAGCCAAGTGTGTTTTATTGCCATATGTCTTGAAATGGAAAATTGAAATTCCCCCTTGCAGCAGCACAAGACATGTAGACTTCGTACACAGTAAACACCAGAAAAACCGCAATAAAAGTTAAATATATAACATTTTAATAAATAATCATGTGTAATGACAACAATAAACCCCATCCCTAGGGCATTCAAGGCAGCACATAGTTACAATACAATACCGTTTAATTGTCATTTGAACCTCACATGAAGTTCAAACAAAATTTGGTTTCTGCAGCCATACAAGAAAAGAACCAAGACACACACCAACACAATACACACAAACATCCATCACAGTGAATCTCCTCCTCACTGTGATGGAAGGCAAAGTCTTGTCTCTCCCCAGCTCTCCATTCCTCTCCCGAAGTCAAAGTCAAAGCCCCCGGCGGGCGCTAGCAAGTCCCACGGCGACTTAAAGCCGCGCCGGGCGATGTAAGGGCCCTACTCCGGGTCCCGGTGTCGGAGCCCCCGGCGGGCGCTAGCAAGTCCCGCAGCCATTTAAAGCCGCGCCGGGCGATGTAAGGCCCCGCTCCAGGTCACTTTCAACCCCGCAATTCGAGCGGGAGAAGTCGCCGTTGCCGGTGCCCCGCAAAGCGGTCTTCCACCAGGGACCCGCGAGTTCCCGGTGTCACCATCCACCGGAGTCGGGTCGCAGCAGCAGCTCTCCACACTCCGAAGCTGGCCAGCTCTACGATGGTAGGTTCGCAGCTCAACAGGCCAATAAAATAAAATAAAGTTTGGAGCTTATTTGGAGGTAGTAGTGTTTAATAGCCCGATGGCTGGTGGGGAGAAGCTGCCCCCTGAGCCTGGACATTATGGGTACCTTCGTCCCGATGGCAAGATGAAAGCGTGGCCAGGGTGGTTGGGTGGCACGGTGATGTAACGGTAGAGCCTGGGTGTGATCTTGACCATGGGTGCTGTCTGTCTCTCTGTGTGGAGTTTGCACGTTCTCTCTGTGACCTGCGTGGGCTTTCTCCGGGTGCTCGGGTTTCCTCCCACACTCCAAAGATATGCTGGTCTGTAGGTTAAATGGCTTTGGTAAAATTGTAGGATAGTGCTGGTATATATGGGATGATCGCTGGTCGGCGCGGACTCGGTGGGCCGAAGGGCCTGTTTCCGTGCTATATCTTTAAAATTAAAAACTAAAACTAAAAGTACCCAATGCATTGAAGGCAGTTCATAGTCCGGAGTTCAGTTGGAGGTTGCAGTGTTCAATAGCCTGATGGCTGTGGGGAAAAAGCTATTCCTGAACCTGGACGTTACAGTTTTCAGGCTCCTGTACCTTCTTCCCGATGGTAGGGGGGAGATGAGAGCGTGGCCACGGTGGTGTGGGTCTCTGATGATGCTGGCTGCCTTTTTGAGGCAGCGACTCCTGTAGATCCCTTCGATGGTGGGGAGGTCAGTACCCGTGATGGACTGGGCAGTGCCCCGACTCGAAATGTTGTCTGTTCATTTCCATCCACGGATGCTGCCTGACCTGTTGAGTTACAACAGATTCTTGATTGGTACGGGAGTCAAGGGTTTCGGAGAGAAGGCGGGAAAATGGGGTTGAGAGTGAGAGATAGATCAGCCATGATTGAATGGCGAAGTGGACTTGATGGGCTGAATGGCCTAATTCTGCTACTATAACTTATGAATTTATGAACTGATAATAAATTATCAGTTGCACAGGGTAACCAGATCATATCAATGCAAACCCAAGTGCGTAGTGAAACCAATGCAAACTACCTGGGACTTGTACACTCTGGAGTTTAGAAGGATGAGAGGGCATCTCATTGAAACATATAAGATTGTTAAGGGCTTGGCACACTAGAGGCAGGAAACATGTTCCCGATGTTGGGGGAGTCCAGAACCAGGGGCCACAGTTTAAGAATAAGGAGTAAGCCATTTGGAACGGAGACGAGGAAACACTTTTTCTCACAGAGAGTGGTGAGTCTGTGGAATTCTCTGCCTCAGAAGGCGGTGGAGGCCGGTTCTCTGGATGCTTTCAAGGGAGAGCTAGATAGGGCTCTTAAAAATAGCGGAGTCAGGGGATATGGGGAGAAGGCAGGAACGGGGTACTGATTGGTGATGATCAGCCATGATCACATTGAATGGCGGTGCTAGCTCAAAGGGCTGAATGGCCTACTCCTGCACATATTGTCTATTGTCTATAGACTATTGTCTACCTCTGTCCAAACCTCAGTATTAGCCACTAAGCACTGGAATTATTCCAGAATTATTATGGAATGGAGCCATTCTAAATTTCCTGACCATCGTCTCCTTTGATCTGTCATTTTCACACCTTACCCCTCCATATCTCTAAACTCCCTCTCCCCTGACTCTCAGCTTGAAGAAGGGTCTCGAACTGAAACGTCGCCCATTCCTTCTCTCCAGAGATGTTGCCTGTCCCGCTGAGTTACTTGGTTTAATTTTTCGAAGGTAGACGAAAATGCTGGAGAAACTCAGCGGGTGAGGCAGCATCTATGGAGCGAAGGAATAGGTGACGTTTCGGGTCGAGACCCTCCTTCAGATTTAATTTTTCTGTTTCTTTCCTCATATGTGTCTTTTTATTGATGTGTTGTAGCCTCTCCGTCTCCATCTAGTGACATGCCTTTCTCTTCTCTTTTGTTTGAAGTTGTCGGGTAATTCTGCTCGCCCCACGCCATCTCCTCCTCCTCCCCCTCCACTGCCTCACTATCGCAGGGTGTTCTCTCCCGATCTGCAATCCATCACATCCGACTGGATCTCACTGACCATGGGGGTGTCCCCACTCGCCACCCCTCCGCTGCCCCCTCTCCCCGAAGACTTCCCCGCGGACTGGGACGAGGCTGGCACCTTGGCGGTGAATGCCACCCCCCAGCCTCCGCCCCGGTGCCAACGCTCGTGGGAGCAGGTGCAGGGCGTGCCCCTTCCCGCCGTCGCAGCTGATCGCGGCTCGCCAACTGTGCCTGCCGCTCGTCCCGGCGCGGGACCGGCCAACGCGGAGAGCGGGCGACGCGGGCGAGACACGGGCGACCCTTTGTCGGCCGGTGGGCAGAGTCCAGGTGGTCTTGACCTGGCCCGGCAGCCGTGGGCAACAGAGAGGCTCCCCACCGCAGCGTTCAAAGACCACGCACTGTCCGAAGAGCTTCTAAGGATGATGCAGGGACAGACCAGGCAGCAAGCGGAGACGAAGGATAAGGTACCGGTAGCATGGTTGGTGTGCAGTGGACCACATCTCCTGTGTGTGACATCACAGCATGCTCACCCCCAGCAGTTAACCCCTTAACAATGACTGGAGAAGATTCAAGAAGGTTGGGCAATGGGTGAAGCAAATCTCAACACCACATCACGTATTGTCTTTCCCCTGGCTGGTTAGCAAACAACAAGAGCTTTTCACTGTACCTCAGTACACACGTGGCAATAAACTAAACCCACCTGAGCTGTGGCATTTAGACCATTGAGCCTGATACCATCCTTACAGGCAGCAAACCAGCCACCAGTGCCATGGAGCTCTGCGGCACCGAAACAGGCCCTTCGGCCCATCACGTCCAGACTGGCCAGAACGTGACTGCAGACCCGCCAACCTGACTGACTCTTTAACGTCCTCGGGGGAGTGGGAAATAAATGCCAGGCAGTCTTTGGTGACCTGGAGAAGGGTCCCGACCCAAAATGTCACCCATCCTTCTCCACAGAGGCTGCCTGACCCACTGAGTTACTCCAGCGTTTGTGTCTGTATAGAGTAGCATCTGCTCCACCTACAGCTTTGAGTAACACAACCATACAGAACCACAGCACTGTCCGTGATAGCAGCTGGCAATGATGGAGAGACAGGATGTTTCTTTACAATGGGCATTATTCCATCGCTTTCTATTATCTCCATCCCTTCCTCATATCCGTTGTTTTCGACCGCCTGTGACGGGTGCCGGCAAGTCGCCGAAAAAATTGCGTAAGTGGGACAGGCCCTTTAATTAGTACAGTTGTCGGGGTATGGGGAGAAGGGGGGAGAGATAGATCAGCCATGATTGAATGGCGGAGTGGACTTGATGGGCCGAACAGCCTAATACTGCTGCTATCCCTCCATCCGTCTTGCCCCTCCATCCCCATTCCAACACCCTTCCACCTCCCTCAAGCTACGCTTTGCATCCCACCTCCGCCCCTTTCCCCGTCTTGTTCAACATTGAATCCCATGGCTGGGATTGCCTGCAGGTTGGGTTTGTTCCTGGAGGACACATCAAGGGATCTCTGGCTGCCTCATTGAACAGTCTTTCTCCTTCACCATTTCCAACCGCACCAAGCCATTCAAAGAAAATGGTTTTAACCGTCAAGGATTCCTCTTCCTGGTGGCCCAGGCTGCTGTGTTTATGGGATAAACTTTAATACCTGGAGTTGCCCAGACCATCCTGAGTTCTCCAGAACACCCTGAGATCTACAGGACACCGAGAGATCCCCTGAACCCCCTGGGACCCTTGGATCTCCCAGCCTCCCTAAGACTTCTTGGCCATCTTAGGAGTGTCTGGCCACCCTGAGATTTCCAGGCCTCCCTGAGACCTTCAAGCCACACAAGTACATCCAAGCCACACTGAGATCTCCTGGTCACCCTTGCACCTTTCCCACCCTGGAACCTCTGGGCACCATTGCATCTTCCAAGGCCCCCTTGGAATCTCCATGATCTCCAGGCCTCCCTTGGACCTCCAGGCCATGTGAGACCTTCAGGCATCCCTGGGACCTCTAGTCAACCTTGAAACCTCTATCCACCACTGGAAACTACGCAACCATGGACCTCCAGGCCATTTTGGGACCTTCATGACCACCATGGGACTTCCTGGCCACCCTGGAGTCCCCATGCCACCCTGGCCTGTTGGCAGCCGTGCCATGTGCTGTGCTGGGCATGTGCATGCCGTGCCGTGGTTTGACGGATGAAGGACTAACACCACCCGCGGGGGGTGGGGGTTCGGGAGGTGGGGGGAGGGGGGGGGGGGGGTGGGGGAGAGTTACAAGTGCCTCCACCTCCCACGTGCCAGACTGGCACTGCTCTCCCACTAGCGAGGAGTATCTCCGATCTCCCGGAAGGTGTGTGCGGGGAATGTGCCTGTGTTTCTGGAGCCTGTTGGACACAGCTTGTTGTGTGGAAAAGCCAACATCGCATGAAACCTGTTGGAGTGTTGGGTTTTGTTCCGTGAACGATGTCCGCCCACGACCAAATCACCCTCAGGCTCACGTTCTCACTCTTTCCAGCTGCTCCCACCTCATCCCCCCCCTTCTCCATATCGTCACCGGTTCCCCAACGCCACATGTAACCGCTCGACTGTACGTCCACATCTCCCTGTGCTCCACTCCTCCCCCACCAGCCAACACACACAGCACAAAACCCTCCGACATTCTCGCCACCTCCAACGGGATCCCACCACTAGTCACATTTTCCCATCTCCCTTTCCGCTTTCTGCAGCGACCATTCCCTCCGCAAATCCCTGGTCAACTCGCCCCTTCCCACCCACACCACCCCCTCCCCAGGTACCTTCCCCTGCAACCGCAAAAGATGCAACACCTGTCCCTAAACCTCCTCCCTCGACTATGTCCAAGAGCCCTGACAGTCCTTTCAGGTGAGACAGAGGTTCACTCGCACCTCCTCCAACCTCATCTGCTGTACCCGCTGTTCTCAGTGTGGGCTCCTATATAGCGGAGAGACCAAGCACAGACTGGGCGATCTTTTCGCTGAACACCTCCGCTCAGTCCACCTAGACCTACACGATCTTAACTCCCCTTCCCTTTCCCACACTGACCTCTCTGTCCTGGGCCTCCTCCATTGTCAGAGTGCTGCCAAACACAATATGGAGGAACAGCACCTCATATTTTGCTTGGGCAGCTTACAACCCAGCGGTATGAACATTGTTTTCTCTAATTTCAAGTAACCCCTGCCAACCATCGTTCAATCCCCCACCCCCATCCTGGTTGTCCTGCTAGTTCCACTATTCACATCCCTGTCTCCTTTCGTTATCGCCTCTTCCCCAGCCAACAATGGACCATTGTGGGCTCCACCCTTCCTTGGACATCTGTTGCCGGCCCTGCTTTGTTCTGGTCTTTTCCTACCTCCAGATCCCCCTCCCCTCTACTTTCAGTCTGAAGATGGGTCCCGACCCGAAACGCCACCCATCATTGTTCTCCAGAGATGCTGCCTGACCCGCAGAGTTACCACAGCACTGTGTATCTAGCTTTGGTATAAACCAGCCTCTGCAGTTCCTTCCTACACGTCTCAACTCTTGCTATCACTGACATGCTCCCTTGTAGCCTCTGCTGCTCCCCTCTCTTTTCCCTGCGTTCTTCTTTCCACTTTGACCCTCTATCACTGGTCTCCGCACTGTCGCACCCTCTCCCACCTGCCTCTCACTTGTTTTTCCTTCCTCTATTCAACACATCCTTTCTTGTGAAGTGCTGCCACACTTTCACCCTCTCCCCGCTCTAACCCCTGAGAAATATTAATGTATGTTGGCGTCTTTTGTGTCTGCAGCCCAGCTCGAGGAGTGACAGTGGAGCAGGAGGGCGATTTGCAAGGAGCCCTGTCTTTTCTGATTCTCCAGTTAACACGCTGAACTCTGCTTCTCTTGTGGTGAGTCCGGGCCAGTCTGATCAATGGTGTGAGTGGTGCAGACTCTCAGAGATGGTGAGCTGCACGAGACATCACTACTACCTGCTGCATTTCCAAGGGACCTTCCCTGACCTCAGCACATCCCACTGAGTCCGCACCGACCCCGCACATTAACACTAACCTACACACACTGGGGACAATTTACAATTTCACCGAAGCCAATTAACCTACAAACCTGCACGTCTTTGGAGTGTGGGAGGAAACCGAGCACCTGGAGAAAACCTACATGGTAGGAGAATGTACAAACTCCATCCAGACAGCGCCCGTAGTCAGGATCAAACCATGGTCTGTGGCGCTGTGAGGCAGCAACTCTACCGCTGCTCCACCCAATTAAAATACGGACTGACTAATCCAAAAACCTGAACAGAGAATGTGTGTGAAATGCATCTCAATATTAGCGTCATAGTCACACAGCCTGGAAACGGGCCCATCGGCACAACTTGCCCATGCCAACCAAGATGTTCCATATACACTAGTCCCACCTGTCTGCTTTTGGTCCATGTCCATATTAGTGCAGCAGCAGAATTGCTGCCTCACAGCGACAGACACTCGGGTTTGATCCCGACTACAGGTGCTGTCTGTACGGAATTTGTACTGTCTCCTACCGTAGGTTTTCTCCGGGTGCTCCGGTTTCCTCCCACACTCCAAAGACGTGCAGGTTTGCAGGTTAATTGGCTTCGGTGAAATTGAACATTGTCCCTCGTGTGTGTAGGATAGTGTTAGCGTGTGGGGGTCGCTGGTCAGCACGGGCGGTGAGCCAAAAAGCCTGTTTTTTAGCTCTATCCCTAAACAACACAAAAAGTCCCTCTCAACCTTACCTATCTGTGCACCCATCCAAACGTCTTCTAACCTGTTCAGTGCCACCCCCGATTACACCCATGCCAGGGCCAATAGTGAAAATAAACTTTCAACAGGTTAAACTTTGTTATAGTAATATTGTAATATAGTAGTATTGTTTTGTGTCCAAGCACATGGAATATTTCCTGAATGAACTGAAGTGATCACATATATCATCCTTCCACGCTCTTCATTTCCGACCCTTCCTGTCACTTATCGAGTGCTGGACAAAAATGCTGGAGAAACTCAGCGGGTGCAGCAGCATCTATGGAGTGAAGGAAATAGGCAACGTTTCGGGCCGAAACCCTTGGGTTTCGGCCCGAAACGTTGCCTATTTCCTTCGCTCCATAGATGCTGCTGCACCCTCTGAGTTTCTCCAGCACTTTTGTCTACCTTTGATTTTCCAGCATCTGCAGTTCCTTCTTAAACTCTTATCGAGTGCTAGTACTTGCTGCCAATCCTTCCCCTGTGTTGCCTCTCTGCTACCTCCGTCCCCTTCCCCTGCTACTGAGCTCG
The DNA here is from genome assembly GCF_028641065.1 of Leucoraja erinaceus. Classification (NCBI taxonomy): domain Eukaryota; kingdom Metazoa; phylum Chordata; class Chondrichthyes; order Rajiformes; family Rajidae; genus Leucoraja; species Leucoraja erinaceus. The sequence goes on along the minus strand of NC_073410.1, from coordinate 16,308,248 downwards.
CGATGTACGGCTGGTTGTCTGATAATGCTGTTAGCCTTCGTATAACCCGTGTGAAGCGAATAACACATGCTGCAATTTTTCCCTTTCTAATTCGCCCGGCGCCCGCAGCCTTCTCATCATTCGTTGCGAGGACCAGACCTGACGGAGTCTGAGAGGAGCTATGTGGTAAGATGCAACTCACACAGCAGGGCTTTGCAAGGCTTGACAGGCATTGTACTAAACTAACGCTGGCGCAGGTCCACCTCCAATTTTCCAGCAGCCTTGGTTCCACAGATTGTGTGAATGGACGATACTTTATTATCACAAGTGAGCGTGATATTCTTTGTTTTGCGTACCCAAGGTATGCCAAGAGTGGCCACATAAAGGGCACCGACAGAGTATCCCACGCTGGGTCCTCCTATCTTCAGTCTCCTCCATTGTCAGTGAGGCTAAATGCAAATGGGAGGAACAGCATCTCATATTTCACTTGGGCAGCTTACAGCCCAGTGGTATGAATATTGATTTCTCTCACGTCAGGTAGCCCCGCATTCCCTCTCTCTCCATCCCTCCCCCACCCAAGTCGCACTAGCTTCCAGTTTTCGCCCAACAAACAGCTGACAATGACCTGTTTCCTTTATCATTGATACTTTTTTGCATTTCTTTCATTCATTGTTCTTTATCTCTCCACATCACCGTCTATATCACTCGTTTCCCTTATTCTTTACCAGTCTGAAGAAGGGTCTTGATCCGAAAAGTCACCCATTCCTTTTCTCCAGAGATGCGGCCTGTCCCGCTGAGTTACTCCAGCACTTTGTGTCTATCTTCGGTTGAAACCGGCATCTGCCGTCCCCGTCCCCCCCACGTTGGGTCCTCCTTTGTTAAAAGCTTTCCGCGGATTATCCGTTTTGCCGGCCTCCGAGAGGAGGCCAACGGTACAGGAACGGCCTGCCTCAGCCGCCGGGATACTGGGCCGCAAAGTCGGCTATGGGAACGGATCCGCCAGCTCCGGCCGGGCCAGAGTTCCAGAGTCCCGGCCACGGGGGGTTAATCCGGCACCCCCCCCCCCCCGACCGGCCGCGAAAGTCCCGATGAGGTCGAGATCGCCCGCCTCACACGACCTGGGCGCCACATTCTTGGGGGGACTTCCGAGGGTGGGATTTCAAGTGCGTTCCCGTAATTTTGTCCGGATTAAAAGAGGTGCCGGATGACCATTTGCCGGATAATCGCTGGTGGACCTATAATCGCATAGAGAATGTGACCAGGCAGGAGCCCAGTGCTTTATATGGTAGATGTTAATGCCCCTTGTCCCACTTAGGAAACCTGAACGGAAACCTCTGGAGACTTTGCGCCCCACCCAAGGTTTCCGTGCGGTTCCCGGAGGTTGCAGGTGGTTGCCGGAGGTTGCAGGTAGTGGAAGCAGGTAGGGAGACTGACAAAAACCTCCGGGAACCGCACGGAAACCTTGGGTGGGGCGCAAAGTCGCCAGAGGTTTCTGTTCAGGTTTCCTAAGTGGGACAGGGACATAACGGTCCAACAATGACTGAGCTCTTGTTTTACATTTGAGAAGAGCATGGAATCTGCTTTAAAATTAATAATTCACCGAAAGAGTGCATGATTATTAATAGATTGTGTTTAAGATAAAGAAAAACTAACTGCTGCATCTTTGTGCTACATTTTTTAATCCCGGAATTAAATCTGCTTTCTTCTCTATCTTGCCTGTTTCTCCATGCTTGCCTCTGGATTACTCCGTGACCTCCCGGAACCTTCGACATGCCGTAACTTGCTGGAACCCTCTCCCCTGTCTCCCCTTGTGTGTCTCTCTCCCCCTCCTGCACCTCTCTCTTACCCCCCCCACCACCACCCCCACCCCTCTCCGCCCGGGCGCTTGTGTGGACGGCCCTAACCCGTCAGGAAACCGTCTGCAATGAAATAATTAACATTGCAGAAAAATCCGTTCACTACTGCAGTAACCTGTCCCACCCACTGCACTCTCTACACAAGGTGTCTGCCCTTGACAGTAAACAGTCTCTCATCATTTCTCACCAACCTCAGGGGCAACAGCGAGGAGGCAGCCTAGAGCGGACCCACGCTCCAACTACCCTGTAAGTACTCTCTACATCTCCTTCATTGTTTGGTTGTGGCGGTAGAGTCGCTGCCGCACAGCACCTGAGACCCGGGCTCGATCCAAGAAGCCCGCTACGACGCATGTGTGTCATCCTTCAAAGCAGCGGTGTGAGGTCACAGATACACTATAATGACCTAAAATAATAAGATTATTAAAGAGATACCAGTTTAAGATATGACCATTCGAGGGTGGGAGCGGAGGGCACGTATTCCCTCAACGTTCCTCCTCATAAAATAAAGATCAAACTTCAAACTGGTAAGTTCTCGTTTAATCTTACTATTTTACTTCGGAGTCACGTGAGTGACTACGTGAAAGATTTCAAAGCTCTGTGACCTCATGCCGTGGAAACGAGTCCATGCTTCACAACTGCCTTGGTAGTTAGGGAGAAATTGTTAATTATATTCAAAACATTCATACCAATTATTTAATGGAAATGATAAATAATATCTAATTAATTCAAATCATAACCCTGTATTCTTCAGGGATAAATTATCATACAGAACTTCAAATGTTCCCCGAAAACGTTCCCATACTGCTAACTGGTTTGTTATAACATTTCTGAAACGTTTTCTCTGACAACCATCCTGCGATCCTGAGGATTTGGTCCATGGATACATCAAGGCGTTTTGCTGCGGATGTAGCTGCAGCCCTGGTGGAGTGATATTTAAATATGTTATTGTCCACTCCCGCCTATCTTAACCCATATTTCAGCCACCGCGAAATGGTCTGAATTACACTCTACGGTACAGTTTCTTATAGCTGATTAAACGCCATTTCCTTGCCTCTGATAGCCTTTGTACTTTCACTGTATAACAAAACGTGCTTCACTATACAGAGGCGTTTGTCCTCCGGGTAGGCCATCAATTCTATGACCTGCTCCGCTGATCCTGGCCTGTTTAATAATACGGTCCTGGATCACAAACCCCAAACTTCCTGCCGCCATAGTGAAGCCATCCACTTACTTTTTGCAATAACTGGACCTTATGCGCTGTGACTAGCGCCATCAGCATTACCATTTCTTAGTTAGTTTATCCAGATTTAATGCTGTAGCCGGCGACCAATTCCTTAGCAAGGTCAAGACCACACTTACATCCCAGATATAGTAGTATCTTATTTTGGTGGCTTGGTGTTAACATTGCCTCTTAAAATTTTAACTACCAGAGGATGTGATCCCACAGACTGTCTTACTGTTCCTTGCCACCAATAACTTGACAATGCACTTCTGGCACTATTCACAGTGCTGTAACTCAGTCCTCCATAGTGCAGGCTGGTGAGAAACTCTAACACCGCCGGAACATCCTTATTTCTGTGGTCCAGAAGGTTATTATGGCAGTAATTCGTCCATTTTTAATATGACCTAAATACTGTTTTTGTGTAGACCTTCTTTGTGCTGCTGTGATCATGTCCACAGTTCTTTTTAATAGCCCCATGTCCCGTAGCGGTCTTTTAGAGTCTACAACCTACTAAATCAATATTTTCTATGACATGGATAGCTATCCTGAGTTACTGGATGCACCAGTAACTTAGGACTATGTCTTACAGTTATACATGGTTCCAGCACCATGTCCTGTACCCCGGAAAAACCATAGTTGGGTAAGCCAATCAGGTACTAAGACATCCCCGATGCCGACTCCTGTTGAATTTCCCTTAGTACCCAATTAATAAAGTAGAAAAAGGAGGAAATACATAAATGAATCCCCCCCCCCCCCCCCCCCCCCCTAGTGCAGTGAAACAGCATCTGTAGCTTCTGCCTCAGGATCTGGTACCAATGATACATACCTCGGTAACTGGTGATTTAAACCTGGATGCAATTCTAATATACGGCCTTACATACTTTACTGTGATTTCAGCAAATACCGTTCTATCCAACATCCATTCAGTACTTTCAATAAATTTTCGTGACCTGGTGTCTGCCACTGAATTAGTATCCCTGGTAGATACGTAGCCGATAACCAAAATTCCTTTGGACACACCATTGCCAAATTGAATTTTCCAATTCATCACAAGATGTTGATATATTTCCACCCATATGACTTATATATGCCACCAACGAGGTATTATCTATCTACCATCTAACATGCTGCAGTTTCATTCCTGAGCAATAAGATTTTAGCCCATGAAATGCACTTAACATTTCTAACCCTTAGTGTTATGTAGGTTAGCTTCTTATATATTCCATCTCCCCCATAGCTCGAGATGGTATCAGTTGTACCGTAACCAATTGCACTGGCATCTGTTTGTAATAGCACAGACGGGTTGTGAATAACTATTGGGTTGGAGCAATACTTAACATTGTGTTCCCAACATTATAATTCTTTTATAGCTTCTATCGTTAGCTCCATTGGCCAAAATAAATGGCCTCTATAATTTTGAGCCCATTGAACTCTGTGGCTTTCCCTATTAGTAAAGTCATTAACATATTAAATGTGTTAATGGTGTCAATTTTGACTTAAGTGGATGGACAATGAATCCCAGCTGTTCAAACAATTGTTTAGTGGCAACCACTGCCTAACATGCCAATTCATAAGTTATTCCCACAATAAGGATATCATCCAACTATGCCATTACTCTATGATTTTGGTGTTGCAGCAGTCCCAAAGCTGGTTTAAAATTTTTCTCCTGTTGGATCTTGAATAGTAAAGATCTTAAAGATTAATACTTGCCATAAACTAGCCTGCTGAAAACTAACTCTTTAGCACTGCTAAAATTATCCATTTTTGAAATGAATATATTGCACAACATTGTGAAGCGTTGATAATCCATAATAATACGGCAACCCCCATCTTTCTTATTTCTAATAAAGATGTTTGAGACAAATCCTGTTGTTCAGGTTTGGTTTATTCCATTACCCTTTCAGTAAGCATGTATATCTGTCCGGTATATGTTGTACTGGAGGGTTTTGTTTGTGTAGAAAACTCTATCAGATATCCCTTAAAACTGCTAAGGATATATCTGTCCATAGATATATTACACCAAGCTTCAACATGAAGTTGCAATGTCCCTCCAACTTCCGTGCTCCCTATTAATGCTGGAGCCCCAAATTCACCTACCTCCATGGTTATCGGTGGTAACCAAGTTATTTTCTTGGTTTCATTCGCGGTTGTGGAGGGCCTAAAGGTTTAGGTTAGGGTAGATGCTGACGTAGAGGCTTTTGCATCTTCCACAGTGGTCGTCCCGGGCCAAACCCTAAACAGGACGCTGCTGCTGGGTACCTCTGCCCAATTCTTTGTAGTATAATTACAAACACTACCTCTCTTAGGATGCACATAAGGTTAATGTCTTCCCCAGATATCCTTTGGATGCTCTAATCAGCCCCAAAGTCGAGCCTCCTCATCCAATTCTTTAACCTGTTTGGACAGGTCTCCCCCAAATAACGGGGTCTATAGCCCTTTGCTTACATAGTATAGCGAACTTAGGGTCTAGAGCTGGCTGAATGGCCCTCTTTCTAATATATTTAGTTCAAACTGCACATTGCAAAAAATAGTGCTAATGGCATCCTTGTGGTCACTAATTATGTCCACCTTTCTAACATGCGGGCCAAAGCTGTTATGCCCGCCATGAGACCTTTCAGAGTATTTTGGATTTTAATATCCCGACTCCTAACGGCCTTCCCAACATGTCTGCAAGTGCACCTGTAACACTGGCTACATTAAGAGCACCACAATATCCCGGGGTATAAAACCTTGCCAACACTTCAGCAAAAAGTATTAGCTTGAAGTTGATGGGTGGACATATATTCAATACTCACAGCCATCCTTCTCGAGATCATTCTCAGTGTGTTCCTGCTGGCAGTACTGGCTCATCATGTTCAGCAGGTTGTTTTATCCCACCCTTCAATAGGGGAAGGTGGCTCCATCACCTGCTCAGATTTTACCCCGTCAGACCTTCCATACCCTCCTCAGAGGCGTCTGATATTTCATGCAGCCCTTATGGGAAACTGCTGTGGGACTTATATTTTTTGCCCACTGTGGCTCTCCTCCAATCCCGGAGCCTGCCACTGTGGAGAAATTTTTTTTTTTTTTTTCCATCCTGGCCTCTAGGTCTTTGCCAGTCTGTTCTTGCTGGAAATATTTGCCCACCATGTCCAGCAACTGTGTTCCCTCATCCTCCATATGGGAACGTGGCTCTGACTCTTGTTCAGAGTCTGACTCAGGCAGCCCTTGAACACCCTCTTCAGAGGAGGATGAAATGTCCAGCAGCCTTTTCTGGCAATGTGCTGAGGGACTTACACCTTTGCCTGTGTGGCTTTTATCCATATTCTGGAGCCTGGCACTGTGGAGAAATTCCTCCCACAACCGCTCCAGCCGACTTACGTGCTCTCCCGCACTGGTCGATCGCGGGTGTTTATTTTTATCCCACCGCTCCTGCCGACTTTCGTGCCCTCGGGCACTAGTCACACGTGGTTTTTGTCGCAGCCGGTCCCCATGCCTACCGGCTCTGGTTGCTCCCGGCCGCTCTAAGTGCCGTTGTTCGCCGTCCCGGTACTCGTCGGAACATGTTGATGACGGCCCCACATGCTGCAGCCACTCGTACTGGTTTCCGAGCTCTGCAGATGTGGTCGCTGCTGGCTGCTCTATACCCTGCAGCTGGTCATCGTTATTGCGGTATAGATAAGTATTATCCGGCGACTTTTCCAGCTCACTTTCGCAGTGATAGGTTTTCCGTTTTGCCTTCCCGCCCGGTCTAGAATTTGTTTTTCCCGGCGCGGGGTTTAAATCTGGCACAGCTGTCTCAGTACAAGCTGCCTGTGCCGGCGGCTGCTGCTGCGGGTCCCCGGCACCTTCACCGCTGACGTCCTGCAGCTTCTTCACAGCCTTCCTGCGTGTTGCTCTGTCCATTTCCTATACAGGGTGAAAATGCAGAGTCACTTACCTGCCGTCCGTCGGCTTTTCCAATTCTCCCGTTCAAGGGGACGTCCTCCCCAGGTGCGACGCGTTCAATGCGTGTATGCGATATGACACGCATGCGTCGTAGCGGGCATTGACTTGGCTTCCACAGCCTTCTGTGGCAATGAATTCCACAGATTCACCACCCTCTGACTAAAGAAATTCCTCTCCTTTCTAAAGCGATGTCCTTTAATTCCAAGGCTATGACATGTGATCCTAGGCTACAACACCAATCCCACATCCACTCTGTACAACCTTTCACTATTTGGTAATTTTCAATGAGGTTCCTTCTAAAGTCCAGTAATTACAGGCCGAGTGCCGTCAAACGCTCTTCATTTGTTAACCTGCTCATTCCTGGGATCATTCTCGTAAACATCCTCTGGACCCTCTCCAGAGCCAGCACGTCATTCCTCAGACATGGGGCCCAAAGTTGCTCCCGATACTACAAATGTGGTCTCAAAGAGCCTCAGCATTACATCCCTGTTTTTGTATTCTAGTCATGAAATAAATGCTAGCATTGTGTTGTTCTGTCTTTTTCACACCTTATCCTTCCATATCTCGAGTTTCCCTCTCCTTGGCTCTCAGCCTGAAGAAGGGTCTGGACGCGAAAGGTCACCCATCCCTTCTCTACAGAGGTGCTGCCTGTCCCGCTGAGTTACCCCAGCTTTTTGTGTCTGTCCTGTAAGTATCCAGGCAAGGACCATCCAATCCATGTTCGCACCTGTAGCAAACTGGACTAGGTTTAAGTGGGTTATTGGAATGAAGTGCCTCTCACTGTGATAACGTCCCTCTGCCCCCGGGAGAACTGATCCTCAGCATAATGAAGAAGTATGCACAAAATGCTGGAGTAACTCTATTACACCACTGCGAAAAGATGGCACTCCATTTTGAATTTGTGAATGACTGCTCACTGAGGCTTTTCCCTGGTGGCATCAAAGCCATCCACCCAGTAACTGATGCTGTCCTGGCCTGGATGTCTGCTCTTGATCTACAACTATAGGCTGTGCACGCCTTGTGCAAGAAGAAGATCTGCTTGCTCTCGTAGGTCAGTGCATTGAATACAAGTCAAGAAGCCATGATGCAGCTTTGTACCACTTTGGCTAGGTCGAATTTAGAGTACAGGTGCACAACCTTTTATCCGAAAGCCTTGGGACCGGACACTTTTCGTAATTCAGAATTTTTCGGCTTTCGGAATGGAAGATTTTTAGCGTAGATTTTAACGGCTGGCGCAGTGGCAGAGTGCTCGGCTCATATCCGCAAGGTCGTGAGTTTGCGCCTCGATCCCGGCAGTTACTCGATCGCGAGTTTGAGTTCAATATAGTTTTTTCTTGCAGAATAGGAGAGAATAGGGAGGGTTAGGCTGGGATCATTCTCTGCGAGATGATCATAGTGCAGGAGACAAGTGTAGGAGAGGTGTACTGACTGTGTGGGCAGAACTTTGGAAGTGATTGCCCACCATTCTCAAAAGCCGCTGTGTCTCCCTGTCCCTCCAACTCCAGAGGAATCTGCTCCCCGATGGGCCGCTACGGCGACAAGTGGCAGTTCGCCCACAGCCCGAGCTGCGCCCCCTCATCCGCAACCCGGGTTCCTCTGGAGTTGGAGCGGGGCTGGGCTAGAGTTGCTGCTGGCTGTGAGTCTCTGGGATCTCCGTGCTTGCAGTCGGTGTCCCGTTGGTCCTGACGTCTCCGGCCACCCCCCTGGAATGGAGCTGAGACTGGGAACTGTACCGCCCTTGCCCCCTCCCTCTGCAACTGCAAACAACCCCACAGTTCCCAGTCTCAGCTCCTGTACAGGGGGGTGGCCGGAGACGTCACAGCCCGAGCTGCGCCCCCTCATCCGCAACCCCAAGACCAAGACGTACCTTGCACACCATCACCTTCTGTCCCTACGGGGAGCGTATTCCTCTGGAATTGGAACGGGGCTGGGCTGCTGCTGGCTGTGGGTCTCTGGGATCTCCGTGCTTGCAGTGGGCCTGGGGGCCGGTGTCCCGTTGGTCCTGACGTCTCCGGTGACTGGCACTGGCTCCGACGTGAAGACGCGCCGGTGCAATGGGCGGGGAGCTGGAGAGGGGAGGGAAGGGGTCACACACATGGCCGGGAAGCAGAGGGGTGTAGGTGGGGTGAAACTGAAGGGAGCGACAATTTGCTGCTGCCTGCCCGCTGAGTTAAAAAGTTCCCACGCAAGACTCACGATACACTGTGTATCGTGAGTCTACCGTGGGAACATTTTAACTCAGCGGGCAGGCAGCAGCAGATTGTAAATTATTAACCCTCCCGCGCAATATACCCTCACCTTCTCTTTTATGAATGGGGATTTAGTTCCCCTTTCTTCGAGGACCGACCGGAGGTTCCGCTGTCACCTCTGCGGGCCGCCCTCGGTGAACGTCTTCAAGGACCTTTCTTCAAGGACCGAAAAAATGTCCGCTATTCGGAGCTTTTCGTTATTTGGATCGTCGGATAAAAGGTTGTGCACCTGTATTGGGTGCAGTTCTGGTCGCCCCATTACAGGAAGTATTTTTAGTTTAGTTTAGAGATACAGCGTGGAAACAGGTCCTTCGGCCCATGGAGTCCACACCAACCAACAATCATCACACACTGAAGAAGGATCTCGACCCGAAACGTCACCCATTCCTTCGCTCCATAGATGCCGCTCACCCGCTGAGTTTCTCCAGCATTTTTGTCTACCACTGCATGCTAACGCTATCCTAGACACACAAGGGATAATTTATCATTACACCAAGCCAATTAACCTACAAACCTGTACCTCTTTGGAGTGTTGGAAGAAACCAGAGTTCTGGAAGGAGACTGGAGTTCCCGGAGAAAACCCACGCAGGTCACGGGGAGAATGTACGAACTCTGTAGAGACAAGTGCCCGTGGCCAGGATCAAACCCGGGTCCCTGGAGTTGTAAGGCAGCAACTCTACCGCTGCGCCACCATGCCACCCTATGTGAAGTATGCGAAGGCTTTGGAACGGGAAAAGAGGAGGTTTATGGGAATGATGCCTGGATTACGGAGGTATTAACTACAGTGAGGTTGGACAGAAATAGTCAGGGCGGGGTGAAGGGTGGAGGGGGGGGTTTGTGGGATATTGGGAGAAATGGTTTGCAGATCTAAGTGGGGTACAGGAAAAAGAGGGGGGAGAAACGGAGGGTGATTGTTGGTTAGTTAGCTGACCAACTGCATCGATCCGAGCGGGTGCAGGACTCTAGTTATAGAGTGGTTCAGCGTTGGAACAGGCCTTTCGGCCCAACTTGCCCATGCCGACCAACATGTCCCAGCTACACCAGTCCCACTTGACTGCGGCTGGCCCATATCCCTCTAAACCTGTCCGATCCGTGTACCTGTCTAATGGACTTTCTCGAGTTTAACACTGTTAAATGTCTGGAATGTTTTTTTTTCCCCAGATTCCAAGCACTGTACAGCTACATCCCACAGAATGAAGATGAGTTGGAACTACAGGAAGGTGACGTGGTCGATGTGCTGGAGAAGTGTGATGATGGCTGGTTTGTCGGTGAGCACGGGGTCTTGCCTGAACAGGAGGTGTCCCCTCAGAGGGCGGTGGGTGTGTGGAACGGGCTGCCAGAGGAGGTAGTTGAGGCAGGTCACAGAGTCATACACCGTGGAAACAGGCCCTTCGGCCCAACTTGCCCATACCGACCAACATGTCCCATCTACACAAGTCCCACCTGCCTACCTTTGGCCCATATCCCTCCAAACCTGTCCTATCCATGTACCTATCTAACTGTTTCTTAAACATTGGGATAGTCCCAGCCTCAACTACATCCCCCGGCAGCTCGTTCCATACACCCACCACCCTTTGTGTGAAAAAGTTACCCCTCAGGTTCCTATTAAACCCTTCACCTTTGAACCTAAGTGGAATTCTCTGCCTCAGAGGGCGGTGGAGGCAGGTTCTCTGGATGCTTTCAAGAGAGAGCTAGATAGGGCTCATAAATAGCGGAGTCAGGGGATGTGGGGAGAAGGCAGGAACGGGATACTGATTGGGGATGATCAGCCATGATCACAGTGAATGGCGGTGCTGGCTAGAAGGTCCAAATGCCTACTCCTGCACCTATTGTCTATTGTCTATTGTCCTCTGGTCCTGGATTCCCCTGCTCTGGGCAAGGGACCCTGTGCGTCTACCTGATCTATTCCCTAAACACACGTACTATAATGACATTTAAAATACACTAAATCATTAGGGGAATAGACTGAGAATGCACAGAATCTTTTCACCAGAGTAGGGGAATCAAGACCAAGAGGACATGGGTTTAAGGTGAGAGGGGGAAAGATTTAATAGGAATGTGAGGGGTAGCTTTTTCACACATTCCCAGATTGGTGGGAATATGGAAGGAGCTGCCAGAGGAGGTGGTTGGGCCAGATACTGTAACACATTTAGAAGACATTTGGACATCTACAAGGATAGGAGCAGTTTAAAGGGATGTGGATGAAATGCAGGCAGATGAGACTAGCTTAGCTGGGGCATCTTGGTCGGCATGGGCAGGTTGGGCCGAAGGGCCTGTTTTCGTGCTGTGTGACTATGTTTCTATGACTCTAGTAGAGGAATCAAGGTGTTTTGGGTCGAGTCCCTTCTTCAGACAGGGATACGAATGGAATGGAGGGATCTGGGTCACTTGCAGGCACAAGAGATTAGCTTCCCTTGGCATCGGGGGGGCACGGTGGTGCAGCGGTAGAGTTGCTGCCTCACAGCACCAGAGACCCGGCTTAGATCCTGACTACATGTGCTGTCTGTACGGAGTTTGTACGTTCTCCCCGTGACCTGCGTGGGTTTGCTCTGAGTTCTTCAGTTTCCTCCCACACTCCAAAGGCATGCATGTTTGTAGGTTAATTAGCTTTGGTAACAATTCCTAGTGTGTAGGATAGTGCTAGTATACAGGGATCGCTGGTCAGTGCCGACTCACTGGGCTGAAGGGCCTGTTTCCATGCTGTATCTCTAAACTAAACTAAACTAAAAAATAATGACCAGAACTGCACACAATAGTCTAAATTCGACCGAACCAGAGATGTATAAAGCTGCATCATGGCTTCTTGACTCTTATACTCAATGCCCCGAGCTATGAAAACTAGCAGATTACATGCCTCCTTTACTGCTCTATCTACCTATGTTGCCTTACATAGAAAATAGGTGCAGGAGTAGGCCATTCGGCCCTTCGAGCCTGCACCGCCATTCAATATGATCATGGCTGATCATCCAACTCAGTATTCAAGAAGGAACTGCAGATGCTGGAAAATCGAAGGTACACAAAATTGCTGGAGAAACTCAGCGGGTGCAGCAGCATCTATGGAGCGAAGGAAAGAAACCTCTTTCCTTCGCTCCATAGATGCTGCTGCACCCGCTGAGTTTCTCCAGCAATTTTGTGTACATCCAACTCAGTATCCTGTACCTGCCTTCTCTCCATACCTCCTGATTCCTTTAGCCACAAAGGCCACATCTAACTCCCTCTTAAATATAGCCAATGAACTGGTTTCAACTACATTCTGTGGCAGAGAATTCCAGAGATTCACCACTCTCTGCGTGAAAAATGTTTTTCTCATCTCGGTCCTAAAAGACTTCCCCCTTATCCTTAAACTGTGACCCCTTTGTTCTGGACTTCCCCAACATCGGAAACAATCTTCCTGCATCTAGCCTGTCCAACCCCTTAAGAATTTTGTAAGTTTCTATAAGATCCCCCCTCAATCTTCCAAATTCTAGCGAGCACAAGCCGAGTCTATCCAGTCTTTCTTCATATGAAAGTCCTGACATCCCAGGAATCAGTATTCTTGTATTTATTCATCTTACTTTTAGAAGCATGTGTTCAGTTGTGTTCAGTTCTGGGCACAATGTTATAGGAAATATATTGTCAAGCTTGAAAGGGTTCAGAGAAGATTTATGAGGATGTTGCCAGGACTAGAGGGTGTGAACTATCGTGAGAGATTGAGTAGGCTGGGTCTCTATTCCTTGGAGCACAGGAGGATGATGCACAGATTCTCTTGCCCAGAGTAGGGGAATCGAGGAACAGAGGACATAGGTTCAAGGTGAAGGGGAAAAGATTTAATAGGAATCTGAGGGGTAGCCTTTTCACACAGAGGGTGGTGAGTGTATGGAACAAGCTGCCAGAGGAGGTAGTTGAGGCAGGGACTATCCCAACGTTTAAGAAACAGTTAGGCAGGTACATGGATAGGACAGGTTTGGAGGGATATGGGCCAAATGCGGGCAGGTGGGACTAGTGTTCCTGGGACATGTTGGCCAGTGTCCGCTAGTTGGCCCGAAGGGCATGTTTCCACACTGTATCACTCTATGACTCCAGCATCTTCCCCACTACTGATGTCAGGCTAACTGGTCTATAATTCCCTGATTTCCCTCTCCCTCCATTCCTCTATGTTAATTGGCTTGATGTGTAGGATAGTGTTAGTGTGCGGGTATCGGGCTCTGTGGGCTGAAGGGCCTGTCTCCACTCTGTATCACACACAAACTACATGAAAAAAAATCATGTGCGGCAGAGCCATTGTGGGCCGAATGGCCTGTCTCTGTGCTGTGTCGTTCTGTGTTCATCCCGACTGACTGTGCTCTTGCTCCTCCTACAGGGACGTCCAGAAGAACCAGGCAGTTTGGCACGTTTCCAGGCAACTATGTCAAGCCGTTGAATTTGTAGAACGCGGACTTGGCGGTGAACGTCCGGCGATCCAACGCTTGCTTTGACACGGGTGGAGGTTCCCTCAGCAGTGGGGTAGTCTGAACAGCGCATCGCAGTCTGCAGCCTGGCATAAAACGTTCTGCTTGTTGTACAAAGGGTCTTTACTTTACCTGGACTAGGGTTGCCAACTTTCTCACTCCCAAACAAGGGCCAAAATAAGGGACAAATTCCCAACGGCACTTCGTTGACAGACTCGGCCGTGGCTGAGTGAATGGTGAGTTGGCCCGGATGCTGGACTGCACACAAAGCCCAGCCCGTGGGCCAGCTGAGGAGTTTTGGGCTGGGCGCTGGACTTTGAGCGCGACATGGCGCGGCCGTTGTCAATGGCGCGACTCCTCAGCTGACCCGCCAGCTGGGCTTTGTGTTCTGCTGCACGCACCCCGTCCAATTCATGAACCGATGATCGGCCGTGAGAAGGAGGGGTGGTGGTGTCGGCGGTAAGCGAAGGTCCGAAGGTCGGACAGCTGGCCGGGTTGCCGACCGACGGGGCCACGGGCGAGGCGCTGCTGCTGCACTCCATGGGATGCACTACGTCGGGACGGGTGAGGCGGGGCTGGACGTGGCGCTCCAACCCGACAGTCCCCTCGATCCGAGTTGTAGCAGCCTAATACGGGACGAGGGCGGTCCCTTACGGGACAAACCAATTTAGCCCAATATACGGGATGTCCTGGCTAATACGGGGCAGTTGGCAACCCTAACCTGAACACACGTGGAGTGCACTGGCCAAGTGAGAAGGCGTGAGTGGTACGTTAGCGTAGGTCGTGAGTTTGCTGACTGTGGGTGGGTGTGGATTGGCCATCGTGTGGTCTCAGGGGGAGGGGAGGGGAACGGAAAGGGAGACGGGACAGGGTTCCCTGTCCAAATGGGAAATCAAACACCCATATTGGTGAAGATAGGCACGAAAAGCTGGAGTAACTCAGCGGGACAGGCAGCATCTCTGGAGAGAAGGAATGGGTGAGGTTTCGGTTCGAGAACCTGTCCCACTGAGTTAGTCCAGCTTTTTGTGTCTACCTTCGGCTTAAACCTGCATCTGCAGTTCCTTCCCGCCCGTGTTGGCGTGAAGCCCGATCTCCCTCTTCATCCTGCCCTCCTCCCTGTCCACGTGTCGAGAGTCCGATGGCCAGCGAGACAATGTTGAGAGGTTTAACGGGCATGTGTGATGGTGTGCAGCCAAGGGTCTGAAGGGGGAAGGAGTGTGGTTAGAAGCGGGGCTGGTCTCCACTGAGCCCCAGCTTCACTAATGATGATAACGAGATGGATATATTAAAACCCAAAGCATTTACAGCCAACACCCTTTGTTTATTGCCCGATGCAGTGTCGCTCCTCTGACAACCTCTCCCTTTTCACCCTCCACATTTAAAAAAATTGCTTTACTAAAGGAGTTAGAACTGACTGATTAGCCACAGCAAAAGCTTTTCCCTGTACCTCGGTACAGGTGACAATTAACTCAGCTGAATTAAGTTAACACGCACACATAAGCAAAAGACTCAGCCTCCATCCCCCAGCTATTGTGACAAATTACCGCCGGTATATTTTTGAGTTGATGCTCGGATAGAGGACTTTGAGCTGCGACACCTTCTAATATTTTCAGCTTCACAATCTATAAATATAAATATATATATATATATATTTTTTAAAAATAAGAATAAGCACACAACTTTTCCCCTCACCAAAGGGAATTAACCCAAATGCTGGGATGCAACTATGTGTAAATATGTACATTTGATTTTTGTATAAAACCCGTGTACTTATCCTGTATAGAAAATAATTTAACATAAAGGAATTTAAATGGCGGACACGATGCAGCATCACTCTCCGCGGAGCTCTTGAATTTTACAGCTGATATGTGAGGAAAGGGAAGTTGATGCATTGAGTGTAAGGCAGGAACTCTACCGCTTACATGGAACTGTACAAAAGAAACTTGGCAAGAACACAGCCCGATGGAAATGATATCTTTTAACCAACGCCAGCCCCTGGGGGATTTCCTTCTCGACTACGTCCAGGAAATTCGCTTGCAAAACCACTTTGCCTTTTTGTTTTCGGCAGGCCGGCAGAGAATCACTGAGACTAAGTAACATGAGAGTATGTAATCCAACACTATCATGCCTTTATTTACCATTCTTTTGTGAGCGACTGACCTTTATAACCAGACATCTTGTGTTGAGTCATTTTTTATTTTTTATTTTTTTTTGCAGTGCTTCATGGTTCGATAAAAGATAAGAGCTTTATTTACTGCTGTGGTTACAATATTTAATAAACTTTATTCAAGCCACTTGTCTGCTTCAGTGTTTCACGACCTCCCTTGTCTTTGAAGGCTTCAAGCAATGATGGTAGGTTCAACTAAGTCTGAGAGGTGTTCCGTTTAGTTTGGATTAGTTTAATTTATGTTCATAAGTGATATGAGCAGAATTAGGCCGTTTGGCCAATGTACTCTGCCATTCAATCATCAGTTATCTATCTATCTATCTATCTATCTATCTATCTATCTATCTATCTATCTATCTATCTATCTATCTATCTATCTATCTATCTATCTATCTATCTATCTATCTATCTATCTATCTATCTATCTATCTATCTATCCTCCTCCCTCCTAACCTCATTCTCCTGCTTTCTCCCCATAATCCCTGACATTCCCCATAACTTGTGTAGTCCGCGATTACCCCGCTGGGCTGTCTCGGTGGCGCAGCGGTAGAGTTGCTGCCTTACAGTGAATGCAGCGCCGGAGACCCGGGTTCGATCCTGACTACGGGTGCTGTCTGTACGCAGTTTGTACGTTCTCCCCGTGATCTGCGAGGGTTTTCTCACAATAGACAATAGGTGCAGGAGTAGGCCATTCACCTCTTCGAGCCAGCACCGCCATTCAATGTGATCATGACTGATCATCCCCAATCACTACCCCGTTCCTGCCTTCTCCCCATATCCCCTGATTCCGCTTCGGTTTCCTCCCGCCCCAAGGAGTGGGTTGATAAAAATGCTGGAGAAACTCAGCGGGTGAGGCAGCATCTATTGAGCGAAGGAATAGGTGACGCCTCGAGTCGAGACCCTTCTCTACGACTACATCTTAACCCAGACCCGTTATCACAGCCATGTTTGCTTTCTCTACAACCAAAGAGTGGGTTTATAGGTTAAT